>NW_026645795.1:0-300000 GCF_949987535.1 Balaenoptera acutorostrata | reverse complement strand
ACGCCCTTTTTGGCCAACCAAGCAACCTGGAAAGGCCAATCAGCGCTGCAAAGAAGTCTCGCTTCCCAGCGGGCAAAAGGGCCATGCGGAAAAAAGTGTCCAAACCAGAACTGCACGACCGGCCATGGAGAAACGGGAGCCTTGCTTCGCTAATGGGCGGGATGTAAATTGCCAACAGCCACTCGGGAGAAGTGTACGGTGTGTCCTGAAACATCTAAAAAACACAGCTTGGAGAGCATAGGGCACTTCCACTCATGGGCGTATAAATTGGGAAAACTAAAAATCAGCAAGACACAGGCACCCCAAAGTTTAGGGCTGCTCTGTTGACAAGAACCCCCACTTCATTACACCTTAAATATCCTAGGAAAGAGAAAAATGGATAAAGAAGTTGGGGTCCTCATGTACAATGGAATATCACTCAGCCATGAAATCAACGTCATAAGGCTAGTAGCAGCACGATGAGTGGATTTAGGTACGACGATTCTAAGTGAAATAAGTCACACAGAAAAAGACACTTATCCTAAGATATCACTTATAGAGGGAACGTAAAAACCGCTACACTTGAACTGAATTGCAAAACAGAACAGAGTCACACGTTTAGGAAACACACTATGGCTGCTGAATGGGAAAGGTGAGGTGGGGTGATGCATAAAACAAGGGTTTCAATTTAGCTCCGATACCGTTCCATAAACCCAATATGTAAGAGACAAGACCTATTCCTTTTTCAGTGAACTGGACTCAACACCCCCTATTCACCGCACAGGAATATATCTGACTAGTAAGAATCTTCAAACTTATGTATTGATATCTCTCTGTAAGTGAGTCAAGGGGGTGTAAAGCGGCATAAACACAGCCGTGAAAAGCAGCTAAACCCCATTATAAAAATAAATTTCTTTTCAAAACCCGTGAAACAAAGACAGTGAAAGAGAGAGAAATACTTCCAAAATTCGTTCAGGGGCTGTGATGCAACCTGGATTGACCATATCTAGACCCACAGCTGATTGAGACATAAGGGTGGACATTCTTGGGGATGAGAGGTTCGGTGAGGTTGGGTGAGCCAACGCAGACCCTTTCAAGTAATACTGCATGGTACCCATCCCATGGGTCCCAAATCTCCAGGTTCAAGGGCATCTTCCTACATCGAAAACAGGCATGAGAAACCCAGAAGATGGTACACCGTGTGATCGGGAAAGGTTTCTAAAACGCACCTCATTTCTCATCTCCTTTGCTCGGGTTCGCCATTCCAGCCAATTTACTAGCCATCTCCCTCCTTGGAGAATCAGCACCTTTAACCTCCTGTTCCGTACAGGTTGCAATTTGTCCTGAGGATGAACGGGAAGAGGGGGAACCAATGAGAGACTAGCTCTAGGTGTTGGGACAGGCAGAGGTCACTCTATTTTCCCATCAGGAAGAAGAATTAAGCACAAGCTCAGCCTGCCCCCCAGAACCAGAAGAGGGCCTGAAGCAATCCTGCGCTTTTGCGGCCAGCTCCCAAAAAAGCGAGTTGAAAAATGGAGCTCAGGGGCACTGCAATTCACAAACCTGCAGAGTTTTAAATGATACCTTTCGTCCACAGATATATTAAGGGAAGGCAACGAAAAGGCTTTGAAAGCAAGGCAGAATTGCAGGAAACAGATTTCAGGAGGTAGATTCGAATCGCCTTGAAAGCACATGAAAAGCGGCAAAACGTGGACAATGATGCCCTTGGCCAAAAAGGGCGTATGCGTTTTTTCCTGAATATATTCAGGAAAAAACGCATACGCCCTTTTTGGCCAACCAAGCAACCTGGAAAGGCCAATCAGCGCTGCAAAGAAGTCTCGCTTCCCAGCGGGCAAAAGGGCCATGCGGAAAAAAGTGTCCAAACCAGAACTGCACGACCGGCCATGGAGAAACGGGAGCCTTGCTTCGCTAATGGGCGGGATGTAAATTGCCAACAGCCACTCGGGAGAAGTGTACGGTGTGTCCTGAAACATCTAAAAAACACAGCTTGGAGAGCATAGGGCACTTCCACTCATGGGCGTATAAATTGGGAAAACTAAAAATCAGCAAGACACAGGCACCCCAAAGTTTAGGGCTGCTCTGTTGACAAGAATCCCCACTTCATTACACCTTAAATATCCTAGGAAAGAGAAAAATGGATAAAGAAGTTGGGGTCCTCATGTACAATGGAATATCACTCAGCCATGAAATCAACGTCATAAGGCTAGTAGCAGCACGATGAGTGGATTTAGGTACGACGATTCTAAGTGAAATAAGTCACACAGAAAAAGACACTTATCCTAAGATATCACTTATAGAGGGAACGTAAAAACCGCTACACTTGAACTGAATTGCAAAACAGAACAGAGTCACACGTTTAGGAAACACACTATGGCTGCTGAATGGGAAAGGTGAGGTGGGGTGATGCATAAAACAAGGGTTTCAAATTAGCTCCGATACCGTTCCATAAACCCAATATGTAAGAGACAAGACCTATTCCTTTTTCAGTGAACTGGACTCAACACCCCCTATTCACCGCACAAGAATATATCTGACTAGTAAGAATCTTCAAACCTATGTATTGATAGCTCTCTGTAAGTGAGTCAAGGGGGTGTAAAGCGGCATAAACACAGCCGTGAAAAGCAACTAAACCCCATTATAAAAATAAATTACTTTTCAAAACCCGTGAAACAAAGACAGTGAAAGAGAGAGAACTTCTTCAAAAATTCGTTCAGGGGCTGTGATGCAACCTGGATTGACCATATCTAGACCCACAGCTGATTGAGACATAAGGGTGGACACTCTTGGGGCTGAGAGGTTCGGTGAGGTTGGGTGAGCCAACGCAGACCCTTTCAAGTAATACTGCATGGTACCCATCCCATGGGTCCCAAATCTCCAGGTTCAAGGGCATCTTCCTACGTCGAAAACAGGCATGAGAAACCCAGAAGATGGTACACCGTGTGATCGGGAAAGGTTTCTAAAACGCACCTCATTTCTCATCTCCTTTGCTCGGGTTCGCCATTCCAGCCGATTTACTAGCCATCTCCCTCCTTGGAGAATCAGCACCTTTAACCTCCTGTTCCGTACAGGTTGCAATTTGTCCTGAGGATGAACGGGAAGAGGGGGAACCAATGAGAGACTAGCTCTAGGTGTTGGGACAGGCACAGGTCACTCTATTTTCCCATCAGGAAGAAGAATTAAGCACAAGCTCAGCCTGCCCCCCAGAACCAGAAGAGGGCCTGAAGCAATCCTGCGCTTTTGCGGCCAGCTCCCAAAAAAGCGAGTTGAAAAATGGAGCTCAGGGGCACTGCAATTCACAAACCTGCAGAGTTTTAAATGATACCTCTCGTCCACAAATATATTAAGGGAAGGCAACGAAGAGGCTTTGAAAGCAAGGCAGAATTGCAGGAAACAGATTTCAGGAGGTAGATTCGAATCGCCTTGAAAGCACATGAAAAGCGGCAAAACGTGGACAATGATGCCCTTGGCCAAAAAGGGCGTATGCGTTTTTTCCTGAATATATTCAGGAAAAAACGCATACGCCCTTTTTGGCCAACCAAGCAACCTGGAAAGGCCAATCAGCGCTCCAAAGAAGTCTCGCTTCCCAGCGGGCAAAAGGGCCATGCGGAAAAAAGTGTCCAAACCAGAACTGCACGACCGGCCATGGAGAAATGGGAGCCTTGCTTCGCTGATGGGCGGGATGTAAATTGCCAGCAGCCACTCGGGAGAAGTGTACGGTGTGTTCTGAAACATCTAAAAAACACAGCTTGGAGAGCATAGGGCACTTCCACTCATGGGCGTATAAATTGGGAAAACTAAAAATCAGCAAGACACAGGCACCCCAAAGTTTAGGGCTGCTCTGTTGACAAGAACCCCCACTTCATTACACCTTAAATATCCTAGGAAAGAGAAAAATGGATAAAGAAGTTGGGGTCCTCATGTACAATGGAATATCACTCAGCCATGAAATCAACGTCATAAGGCTAGTAGCAGCACGTTGAGTGGATTTAGGTACGACGATTCTAAGTGAAATAAGTCACACAGAAAAAGACACTTATCCTAAGATATCACTTATAGAGGGAACGTAAAAACCGCTACACTTGAACTGAATTGCAAAACAGAACAGAGTCACACGTTTAGGAAACACACTATGGCTGCTGAATGGGAAAGGTGAGGTGGGGTGATGCATAAAACAAGGGTTTCAAATTAGCTCAGATACCGTTCCATAAACCCAATATGTAAGAGACAAGACCTATTCCTTTTTCAGTGAACTGGACTCAACACCCCCTATTCACCGCACAAGAATATATCTGACTAGTAAGAATCTTCAAACCTATGTATTGATATCTCTCTGTAAGTGAGTCAAGGGGGTGTAAAGCGGCATAAACACAGCCGTGAAAAGCAACTAAACCCCATTATAAAAATAAATTACTTTTCAAAACCCGTGAAACAAAGACAGTGAAAGAGAGAGAACTTCTTCAAAAATTCGTTCAGGGGCTGTGATGCAACCTGGATTGACCATATCTAGACCCACAGCTGATTGAGACATAAGGGTGGACACTCTTGGGGCTGAGAGGTTCGGTGAGGTTGGGGGAGCCAACGCAGACCCTTTCAAGTAATACTGCATGGTACCCATCCCATGGGTCCCAAATCTCCAGGTTCAAGGGCATCTTCCTATGTCGAAAACAGGCATGAGAAACCCAGAAGATGGTACACCGTGTGATCGGGAAAGGTTTCTAAAACGCACCTCATTTCTCATCTCCTTTGCTCGGGTTCGCCATTCCAGCCGATTTACTAGCCATCTCCCTCCTTGGAGAATCAGCACCTTTAACCTCCTGTTCCGTACAGGTTGCAATTTGTCCTGAGGATGAACGGGAAGAGGGGGAACCAATGAGAGACTAGCTCTAGGTGTTGGGAGAGGCACAGGTCACTCTATTTTCCCATCAGGAAGAAGAATTAAGCACAAGCTCAGCCTGCCCCCCAGAACCAGAAGAGGGCCTGAAGCAATCCTGCGCTTTTGCGGCCAGCTCCCAAAAAAGCGAGTTGAAAAATGGAGCTCAGGGGCACTGCAATTCACAAACCTGCAGAGTTTTAAATGATACCTCTCGTCCACAAATATATTAAGGGAAGGCAACGAAGAGGCTTTGAAAGCAAGGCAGAATTGCAGGAAACAGATTTCAGGAGGTAGATTCGAATCGCCTTGAAAGCACATGAAAAGCGGCAAAACGTGGACAATGATGCCCTTGGCCAAAAAGGGCGTATGCGTTTTTTCCTGAATATATTCAGGAAAAAACGCATATGCCCTTTTTGGCCAACCAAGCAACCTGGAAAGGCCAATCAGCGCTGCAAAGAAGTCTCGCTTCCCAGCGGGCAAAAGGGCCATGCGGAAAAAAGTGTCCAAACCAGAACTGCACGACCGGCCATGGAGAAACGGGAGCCTTGCTTCGCTGATGGGCGGGATGTAAATTGCCAACAGCCACTCGGGAGAAGTGTACGGTGTGTCCTGAAACATCTAAAAAACACAGCTTGGAGAGCATAGGGCACTTCCACTCATGGGCGTATAAATTGGGAAAACTAAAAATCAGCAAGACACAGGCACCCCAAAGTTTAGGGCTGCTCTGTTGACAAGAACCCCCACTTCATTACACCTTAAATATCCTAGGAAAGAGAAAAATGGATAAAGAAGTTGGGATCCTCATGTACAATGGAATATCACTCAGCCATGAAATCAACGTCATAAGGCTAGTAGCAGCACGATGAGTGGATTTATGTACGACGATGCTAAGTGAAATAAGTCACACAGAAAAAGACACTTATCCTAAGATATCACTTACAGAGGGAACGTAAAAACCGCTACACTTGAACTGAATTGCAAAACAGAACAGAGTCACACGTTTAGGAAACACACTATGGCTGCTGAATGGGAAAGGTGAGGTGGGGTGATGCATAAAACAAGGGTTTCAAATTAGCTCCGATACCGTTCCATAAACCCAATATGTAAGAGACAAGACCTATTCCTTTTTCAGTGAACTGGACTCAACACCCCCTATTCACCGCACAAGAATATATCTGACTAGTAAGAATCTTCAAACCTATGTATTGATAGCTCTCTGTAAGTGAGTCAAGGGGGTGTAAAGCGGCATAAACACAGCCGTGAAAAGCAGCTAAACCCCATTATAAAAATAAATTACTTTTCAAAACCCGTGAAACAAAGACAGTGAAAGAGAGAGAAATTCTTCCAAAATTCGTTCAGGGGCTGTGATGCAACCTGGATTGACCATATCTAGACCCACAGCTGATTCAGACATAAGGGTGGACATTCTTGGGGCTGAGAGGTTCGGTGAGGTTGGGTGAGCCAACGCAGACCCTTTCAAGTAATACTGCATGGTACCCATCCCATGGGTCCCAAATCTCCAGGTTCAAGGGCATCTTCCTACGTCGAAAACAGGCATGAGAAACCCAGAAGATGGTACACCGTGTGATCGGGAAAGGTTTCTAAAACGCACCTCATTTCTCATCTCCTTTGCTCGGGTTCGCCATTCCAGCCGATTTACTAGCCATCTCCCTCCTTGGAGAATCAGCACCTTTAACCTCCTGTTCCGTACAGGTAGCAATTTGTCCTGAGGATGAACGGGAAGAGGGGAAACCAATGAGAGACTAGCTCTAGGTGTTGGGACAGGCACAGGTCACTCTATTTTCCCATCAGGAAGAAGAATTAAGCACAAGCTCAGCCTGCCCCCCAGAACCAGAAGAGGGCCTGAAGCAATCCTGCGCTTTTGCGGCCAGCTCCCAAAAAAGCGAGTTGAAAAATGGAGCTCAGGGGCACTGCAATTCACAAACCTGCAGAGTTTTAACTGATACCTCTCCTCCACAAATATATTAAGGGAAGGCAATGAAGAGGCTTTGAAAGCAAGGCAGAATTGCAGGAAACAGATTTCAGGAGGTAGATTCGAATCGCCTTGAAAGCACATGAAAAGCGGCAAAACGTGGACAATGATGCCCTTGGCCAAAAAGGGCGTATGCGTTTTTTCCTGAATATATTCAGGAAAAAACGCATATGCCCTTTTTGGCCAACCAAGCAAACTGGAAAGGCCAATCAGCGCTCCAAAGAATTCTCGCTTCCCAGCGGGCAAAAGGGCCATGCGGAAAAAAGTGTCCAAACCAGAACTGCACGACCGGCCATGGAGAAATGGGAGCCTTGCTTCGCTGATGGGCGGGATGTAAATTGCCAGCAGCCACTCGGGAGAAGTGTACGGTGTGTTCTGAAACATCTAAAAAACACAGCTTGGAGAGCATAGGGCACTTCCACTCATGGGCGTATAAATTGGGAAAACTAAAAATCAGCAAGACACAGGCACCCCAAAGTTTAGGGCTGCTCTGTTGACAAGAACCCCCACTTCATTACACCTTAAATATCCTAGGAAAGAGAAAAATGGATAAAGAAGTTGGGGTCCTCATGTACAATGGAATATCACTCAGCCATGAAATCAACGTCATAAGGCTAGTAGCAGCACGATGAGTGGATTTAGGTACGACGATTCTAAGTGAAATAAGTCACACAGAAAAAGACACTTATCCTAAGATATCACTTATAGAGGGAACGTAAAATCCGCTACACTTGAACTGAATTGCAAAACAGAACAGAGTCACACGTTTAGGAAACACACTATGGCTGCTGAATGGGAAAGGTGAGGTGGGGTGATGCATAAAACAAGGGTTTCAAATTAGCTCCGATACCGTTCCATAAACCCAATATGTAAGAGACAAGACCTATTCCTTTTTCAGTGAACTGGACTCAACACCCCCTATTCACCGCACAAGAATATATCTGACTAGTAAGAATCTTCAAACCTATGTATTGATAGCTCTCTGTAAGTGAGTCAAGGGGGTGTAAAGCGGCATAAACACAGCCGTGAAAAGCAACTAAACCCCATTATAAAAATAAATTACTTTTCAAAACCCGTGAAACAAAGACAGTGAAAGAGAGAGAACTTCTTCAAAAATTCGTTCAGGGGCTGTGATGCAACCTGGATTGACCATATCTAGACCCACAGCTGATTGAGACATAAGGGTGGACACTCTTGGGGCTGAGAGGTTCGGTGAGGTTGGGTGAGCCAACGCAGACCCTTTCAAGTAATACTGCATGGTACCCATCCCATGGGTCCCAAATCTCCAGGTTCAAGGGCATCTTCCTACGTCGAAAACAGGCATGAGAAACCCAGAAGATGGTACACCGTGTGATCGGGAAAGGTTTCTAAAACGCACCTCATTTCTCATCTCCTTTGCTCGGGTTCGCCATTCCAGCCGATTTACTAGCCATCTCCCTCCTTGGAGAATCAGCACCTTTAACCTCCTGTTCCGTACAGGTTGCAATTTGTCCTGAGGATGAACGGGAAGAGGGGGAACCAATGAGAGACTAGCTCTAGGTGTTGGGACAGGCACAGGTCACTCTATTTTCCCATCAGGAAGAAGAATTAAGCACAAGCTCAGCCTGCCCCCCAGAACCAGAAGAGGGCCTGAAGCAATCCTGCGCTTTTGCGGCCAGCTCCCAAAAAAGCGAGTTGAAAAATGGAGCTCAGGGGCACTGCAATTCACAAACCTGCAGAGTTTTAAATGATACCTCTCGTCCACAAATATATTAAGGGAAGGCAACGAAGAGGCTTTGAAAGCAAGGCAGAATTGCAGGAAACAGATTTCAGGAGGTAGATTCGAATCGCCTTGAAAGCACATGAAAAGCGGCAAAACGTGGACAATGATGCCCTTGTCCAAAAAGGGCGTATGCGTTTTTTCCTGAATATATTCAGGAAAAAACGCATACGCCCTTTTTGGCCAACCAAGCAAACTGGAAAGGCCAATCAGCGCTCCAAAGAATTCTCGCTTCCCAGCGGGCAAAAGGGCCATGCGGAAAAAAGTGTCCAAACCAGAACTGCACGACCGGCCATGGAGAAATGGGAGCCTTGCTTCGCTGATGGGCGGGATGTAAATTGCCAGCAGCCACTCGGGAGAAGTGTACGGTGTGTTCTGAAACATCTAAAAAACACAGCTTGGAGAGCATAGGGCACTTCCACTCATGGGCGTATAAATTGGGAAAACTAAAAATCAGCAAGACACAGGCACCCCAAAGTTTAGGGCTGCTCTGTTGACAAGAACCCCCACTTCATTACACCTTAAATATCCTAGGAAAGAGAAAAATGGATAAAGAAGTTGGGGTCCTCATGTACAATGGAATATCACTCAGCCATGAAATCAACGTCATAAGGCTAGTAGCAGCACGATGAGTGGATTTAGGTACGACGATTCTAAGTGAAATAAGTCACACAGAAAAAGACACTTATCCTAAGATATCACTTATAGAGGGAACGTAAAATCCGCTACACTTGAACTGAATTGCAAAACAGAACAGAGTCACACGTTTAGGAAACACACTATGGCTGCTGAATGGGAAAGGTGAGGTGGGGTGATGCATAAAACAAGGGTTTCAAATTAGCTCCGATACCGTTCCATAAACCCAATATGTAAGAGACAAGACCTATTCCTTTTTCAGTGAACTGGACTCAACACCCCCTATTCACCGCACAAGAATATATCTGACTAGTAAGAATCTTCAAACCTATGTATTGATAGCTCTCTGTAAGTGAGTCAAGGGGGTGTAAAGCGGCATAAACACAGCCGTGAAAAGCAACTAAACCCCATTATAAAAATAAATTACTTTTCAAAACCCGTGAAACAAAGACAGTGAAAGAGAGAGAACTTCTTCAAAAATTCGTTCAGGGGCTGTGATGCAACCTGGATTGACCATATCTAGACCCACAGCTGATTGAGACATAAGGGTGGACACTCTTGGGGCTGAGAGGTTCGGTGAGGTTGGGTGAGCCAACGCAGACCCTTTCAAGTAATACTGCATGGTACCCATCCCATGGGTCCCAAATCTCCAGGTTCAAGGGCATCTTCCTACGTCGAAAACAGGCATGAGAAACCCAGAAGATGGTACACCGTGTGATCGGGAAAGGTTTCTAAAACGCACCTCATTTCTCATCTCCTTTGCTCGGGTTCGCCATTCCAGCCGATTTACTAGCCATCTCCCTCCTTGGAGAATCAGCACCTTTAACCTCCTGTTCCGTACAGGTTGCAATTTGTCCTGAGGTTGAACGGGAAGAGGGGGAACCAATGAGAGACTAGCTCTAGGTGTTGGGACAGGCACAGGTCACTCTATTTTCCCATCAGGAAGAAGAATTAAGCACAAGCTCAGCCTGCCCCCCAGAACCAGAAGAGGGCCTGAAGCAATCCTGCGCTTTTGCGGCCAGCTCCCAAAAAAGCGAGTTGAAAAATGGAGCTCAGGGGCACTGCAATTCACAAACCTGCAGAGTTTTAAATGATACCTCTCGTCCACAAATATATTAAGGGAAGGCAACGAAGAGGCTTTGAAAGCAAGGCAGAATTGCAGGAAACAGATTTCAGGAGGTAGATTCGAATCGCCTTGAAAGCACATGAAAAGCGGCAAAACGTGGACAATGATGCCCTTGGCCAAAAAGGGCGTATGCGTTTTTTCCTGAATATATTCAGGAAAAAACGCATACGCCCTTTTTGGCCAACCAAGCAAACTGGAAAGGCCAATCAGCGCTCCAAAGAATTCTCGCTTCCCAGCGGGCAAAAGGGCCATGCGGAAAAAAGTGTCCAAACCAGAACTGCACGACCGGCCATGGAGAAATGGGAGCCTTGCTTCGCTGATGGGCGGGATGTAAATTGCCAGCAGCCACTCGGGAGAAGTGTACGGTGTGTTCTGAAACATCTAAAAAACACAGCTTGGAGAGCATAGGGCACTTCCACTCATGGGCGTATAAATTGGGAAAACTAAAAATCAGCAAGACACAGGCACCCCAAAGTTTAGGGCTGCTCTGTTGACAAGAACCCCCACTTCATTACACCTTAAATATCCTAGGAAAGAGAAAAATGGATAAAGAAGTTGGGGTCCTCATGTACAATGGAATATCACTCAGCCATGAAATCAACGTCATAAGGCTAGTAGCAGCACGATGAGTGGATTTAGGTACGACTATTCTAAGTGAAATAAGTCACACAGAAAAAGACACTTATCCTAAGATATCACTTATAGAGGGAACGTAAAAACCGCTACACTTGAACTGAATTGCAAAACAGAACAGAGTCACACGTTTAGGAAACACACTATGGCTGCTGAATGGGAAAGGTGAGGTGGGGTGATGCATAAAACAAGGGTTTCAAATTAGCTCCGATACCGTTCCATAAACCCAATATGTAAGAGACAAGACCTATTCCTTTTTCAGTGAACTGGACTCAACACCCCCTATTCACCGCACAAGAATATATCTGACTAGTAAGAATCTTCAAACTTATGTATTGATATCTCTCTGTAAGTGAGTCAAGGGGGTGTAAAGCGGCATAAACACAGCCGTGAAAAGCAGCTAAACCCCATTATAAAAATAAATTTCTTTTCAAAACCCGTGAAACAAAGACAGTGAAAGAGAGAGAAATTCTTCCAAAATTCGTTCAGGGGCTGTGATGCAACCTGGATTGACCATATCTAGACCCACAGCTGATTGAGACATAAGGGTGGACATTCTTGGGGCTGAGAGGTTCGGTGAGGTTGGGTGAGCCAACGCAGACCCTTTCAAGTAATACTGCATGGTACCCATCCCATGGGTCCCAAATCTCCAGGTTCAAGGGCATCTTCCTACGTCGAAAACAGGCATGAGAAACCCAGAAGATGGTACACCGTGTGATCGGGAAAGGTTTCTAAAACGCACCTCATTTCTCATCTCCTTTGCTCGGGTTCGCCATTCCACCGATTTACTAGCCATCTCCCTCCTTGGAGAATCAGCACCTTTAACCTCCTGTTCCGTACAGGTAGCAATTTGTCCTGAGGATGAACGCGAAGAGGGGAAACCAATGAGAGACTAGATCTAGGTGTTGGGACAGTCACAGGTCACTCTATTTTCCCATCAGGAAGAAGAATTAAGCACAAGCTCAGCCTGCCCCCCAGAACCAGAAGAGGGCCTGAAGCAATCCTGCGCTTTTGCGGCCAGCTCCCAAAAAAGCGAGTTGAAAAATGGAGCTCAGGGGCACTGCAATTCACAAACCTGCAGAGTTTTAAATGATACCTTTCGTCCACAGATATATTAAGGGAAGGCAACGAAAAGGCTTTGAAAGCAAGGCAGAATTGCAGGAAACAGATTTCAGGAGGTAGATTCGAATCGCCTTGAAAGCACATGAAAAGCGGCAAAACGTGGACAATGATGCCCTTGGCCAAAAAGGGCGTATGCGTTTTTTCCTGAATATATTCAGGAAAAAACGCATACGCCCTTTTTGGCCAACCAAGCAACCTGGAAAGGCCAATCAGCGCTGCAAAGAAGTCTCTCTTCCCAGCGGGCAAAAGGGCCATGCGGAAAAAAGTGTCCAAACCAGAACTGCACGACCGGCCATGGAGAAACGGGAGCCTTGCTTCGCTGATGGGCGGGATGTAAATTGCCAACAGCCACTCGGGAGAAGTGTACGGTGTGTCCTGAAACATCTAAAAAACACAGCTTGGAGAGCATAGGGCACTTCCACTCATGGGCGTATAAATTGGGAAAACTAAAAATCAGCAAGACACAGGCACCCCAAAGTTTAGGGCTGCTCTGTTGACAAGAACCCCCACTTCATTACTCCTTAAATATCCTAGGAAAGAGAAAAATGGATAAAGAAGTTGGGGTCCTCATGTACAATGGAATATCACTCAGCCATGAAATCAACGTCATAAGGCTAGTAGCAGCACGATGAGTGGATTTAGGTACGACGATGCTAAGTGAAATAAGTCACACAGAAAAAGACACTTATCCTTAGATATCACTTATAGAGGGAACGTAAAAACCGCTACACTTGAACTGAATTGCAAAACAGAACAGAGTCACACGTTTAGGAAACACACTATGGCTGCTGAATGGGAAAGGTGAGGTGGGGTGATGCATAAAACAGGGGTTCAAATTAGCTCCGATACCGTTCCATAAACCCAATATGTAAGAGACAAGTCCTATTCCTTTTTCAGTGAACTGGACTCAACACCCCCTATTCACCGCACAAGAATATATCTGACTAGTAAGAATCTTCAAACCTATGTATTGATAGCTCTCTGTAAGTGAGTCAAGGGGGTGTAAAGCGGCATAAACACAGCCGTGAAAAGCAGCTAAACCCCATTATAAAAATAAATTAGTTTTCAAAACCCGTGAAACAAAGACAGTGAAAGAGAGAGAAATTCTTCCAAAATTCGTTCAGGTGCTGTGATGCAACCTGGATTGACCATATCTAGACCCACAGCTGATTGAGACATAAGGGTGGACATTCTTGGGGCTGAGAGGTTCGGTGAGGTTGGGTGAGCCAACGCAGACCCTTTCAAGTAATACTGCATGGTACCCATCCCATGGGTCCCAAATCTCCAGGTTCAAGGGCATCTTCCTACGTCGAAAACAGGCATGAGAAACCCAGAAGATGGTACACCGTGTGATCGGGAAAGGTTTCTAAAACGCACCTCATTTCTCATCTCCTTTGCTCGGGTTCGCCATTCCACCGATTTACTAGCCATCTCCCTCCTTGGAGAATCAGCACCTTTAACCTCCTGTTCCGTACAGGTAGCAATTTGTCCTGAGGATGAACGCGAAGAGGGGAAACCAATGAGAGACTAGATCTAGGTGTTGGGACAGGCACAGGTCACTCTATTTTCCCATCAGGAAGAAGAATTAAGCACAAGCTCAGCCTGCCCCCCAGAACCAGAAGAGGGCCTGAAGCAATCCTGCGCTTTTGCGGCCAGCTCCCAAAAAAGCGAGTTGAAAAATGGAGCTCAGGGGCACTGCAATTCACAAACCTGCAGAGTTTTAACTGATACCTCTCGTCCACAAATATATTAAGGGAAGGCAACGAAGAGGCTTTGAAAGCAAGGCAGAATTGCAGGAAACAGATTTCAGGAGGTAGATTCGAATCGCCTTGAAAGCACATGAAAAGCGGCAAAACGTGGACAATGATGCCCTTGGCCAAAAAGGGCGTATGCGTTTTTTCCTGAATATATTCAGGAAAAAACGCATACGCCCTTTTTGGCCAACCAAGCAACCTGGAAAGGCCAATCAGCGCTCCAAAGAAGTCTCGCTTCCCAGCGGGCAAAAGGGCCATGCGGAAAAAAGTGTCCAAACCAGAACTGCACGACCGGCCATGGAGAAATGGGAGCCTTGCTTCGCTGATGGGCGGGATGTAAATTGCCAGCAGCCACTCGGGAGAAGTGTACGGTGTGTTCTGAAACATCTAAAAAACACAGCTTGGAGAGCATAGGGCACTTCCACTCATGGGCGTATAAATTGGGAAAACTAAAAATCAGCAAGACACAGGCACCCCAAAGTTTAGGGCTGCTCTGTTGACAAGAACCCCCACTTCATTACACCTTAAATATCCTAGGAAAGAGAAAAATGGATAAAGAAGTTGGGGTCCTCATGTACAATGGAATATCACTCAGCCATGAAATCAACGTCATAAGGCTAGTAGCAGCACGATGAGTGGATTTAGGTACGACGATTCTAAGTGAAATAAGTCACACAGAAAAAGACACTTATCCTAAGATATCACTTATAGAGGGAACGTAAAATCCGCTACACTTGAACTGAATTGCAAAACAGAACAGAGTCACACGTTTAGGAAACACACTATGGCTGCTGAATGGGAAAGGTGAGGTGGGGTGATGCATAAAACAAGGGTTTCAAATTAGCTCCGATACCGTTCCATAAACCCAATATGTAAGAGACAAGACCTATTCCTTTTTCAGTGAACTGGACTCAACACCCCCTATTCACCGCACAAGAATATATCTGACTAGTAAGAATCTTCAAACCTATGTATTGATAGCTCTCTGTAAGTGAGTCAAGGGGGTGTAAAGCGGCATAAACACAGCCGTGAAAAGCAACTAAACCCCATTATAAAAATAAATTACTTTTCAAAACCCGTGAAACAAAGACAGTGAAAGAGAGAGAACTTCTTCAAAAATTCGTTCAGGGGCTGTGATGCAACCTGGATTGACCATATCTAGACCCACAGCTGATTGAGACATAAGGGTGGACACTCTTGGGGCTGAGAGGTTCGGTGAGGTTGGGTGAGCCAACGCAGACCCTTTCAAGTAATACTGCATGGTACCCATCCCATGGGTCCCAAATCTCCAGGTTCAAGGGCATCTTCCTACGTCGAAAACAGGCATGAGAAACCCAGAAGATGGTACACCGTGTGATCGGGAAAGGTTTCTAAAACGCACCTCATTTCTCATCTCCTTTGCTCGGGTTCGCCATTCCAGCCGATTTACTAGCCATCTCCCTCCTTGGAGAATCAGCACCTTTAACCTCCTGTTCCGTACAGGTTGCAATTTGTCCTGAGGTTGAACGGGAAGAGGGGGAACCAATGAGAGACTAGCTCTAGGTGTTGGGACAGGCACAGGTCACTCTATTTTCCCATCAGGAAGAAGAATTAAGCACAAGCTCAGCCTGCCCCCCAGAACCAGAAGAGGGCCTGAAGCAATCCTGCGCTTTTGCGGCCAGCTCCCAAAAAAGCGAGTTGAAAAATGGAGCTCAGGGGCACTGCAATTCACAAACCTGCAGAGTTTTAAATGATACCTCTCGTCCACAAATATATTAAGGGAAGGCAACGAAGAGGCTTTGAAAGCAAGGCAGAATTGCAGGAAACAGATTTCAGGAGGTAGATTCGAATCGCCTTGAAAGCACATGAAAAGCGGCAAAACGTGGACAATGATGCCCTTGGCCAAAAAGGGCGTATGCGTTTTTTCCTGAATATATTCAGGAAAAAACGCATACGCCCTTTTTGGCCAACCAAGCAAACTGGAAAGGCCAATCAGCGCTCCAAAGAATTCTCGCTTCCCAGCGGGCAAAAGGGCCATGCGGAAAAAAGTGTCCAAACCAGAACTGCACGACCGGCCATGGAGAAATGGGAGCCTTGCTTCGCTGATGGGCGGGATGTAAATTGCCAGCAGCCACTCGGGAGAAGTGTACGGTGTGTTCTGAAACATCTAAAAAACACAGCTTGGAGAGCATAGGGCACTTCCACTCATGGGCGTATAAATTGGGAAAACTAAAAATCAGCAAGACACAGGCACCCCAAAGTTTAGGGCTGCTCTGTTGACAAGAACCCCCACTTCATTACACCTTAAATATCCTAGGAAAGAGAAAAATGGATAAAGAAGTTGGGGTCCTCATGTACAATGGAATATCACTCAGCCATGAAATCAACGTCATAAGGCTAGTAGCAGCACGATGAGTGGATTTAGGTACGACTATTCTAAGTGAAATAAGTCACACAGAAAAAGACACTTATCCTAAGATATCACTTATAGAGGGAACGTAAAAACCGCTACACTTGAACTGAATTGCAAAACAGAACAGAGTCACACGTTTAGGAAACACACTATGGCTGCTGAATGGGAAAGGTGAGGTGGGGTGATGCATAAAACAAGGGTTTCAAATTAGCTCCGATACCGTTCCATAAACCCAATATGTAAGAGACAAGACCTATTCCTTTTTCAGTGAACTGGACTCAACACCCCCTATTCACCGCACAAGAATATATCTGACTAGTAAGAATCTTCAAACTTATGTATTGATATCTCTCTGTAAGTGAGTCAAGGGGGTGTAAAGCGGCATAAACACAGCCGTGAAAAGCAGCTAAACCCCATTATAAAAATAAATTTCTTTTCAAAACCCGTGAAACAAAGACAGTGAAAGAGAGAGAAATTCTTCCAAAATTCGTTCAGGGGCTGTGATGCAACCTGGATTGACCATATCTAGACCCACAGCTGATTGAGACATAAGGGTGGACATTCTTGGGGCTGAGAGGTTCGGTGAGGTTGGGTGAGCCAACGCAGACCCTTTCAAGTAATACTGCATGGTACCCATCCCATGGGTCCCAAATCTCCAGGTTCAAGGGCATCTTCCTACGTCGAAAACAGGCATGAGAAACCCAGAAGATGGTACACCGTGTGATCGGGAAAGGTTTCTAAAACGCACCTCATTTCTCATCTCCTTTGCTCGGGTTCGCCATTCCACCGATTTACTAGCCATCTCCCTCCTTGGAGAATCAGCACCTTTAACCTCCTGTTCCGTACAGGTAGCAATTTGTCCTGAGGATGAACGCGAAGAGGGGAAACCAATGAGAGACTAGATCTAGGTGTTGGGACAGTCACAGGTCACTCTATTTTCCCATCAGGAAGAAGAATTAAGCACAAGCTCAGCCTGCCCCCCAGAACCAGAAGAGGGCCTGAAGCAATCCTGCGCTTTTGCGGCCAGCTCCCAAAAAAGCGAGTTGAAAAATGGAGCTCAGGGGCACTGCAATTCACAAACCTGCAGAGTTTTAAATGATACCTTTCGTCCACAGATATATTAAGGGAAGGCAACGAAAAGGCTTTGAAAGCAAGGCAGAATTGCAGGAAACAGATTTCAGGAGGTAGATTCGAATCGCCTTGAAAGCACATGAAAAGCGGCAAAACGTGGACAATGATGCCCTTGGCCAAAAAGGGCGTATGCGTTTTTTCCTGAATATATTCAGGAAAAAACGCATACGCCCTTTTTGGCCAACCAAGCAACCTGGAAAGGCCAATCAGCGCTGCAAAGAAGTCTCGCTTCCCAGCGGGCAAAAGGGCCATGCGGAAAAAAGTGTCCAAACCAGAACTGCACGACCGGCCATGGAGAAACGGGAGCCTTGCTTCGCTGATGGGCGGGATGTAAATTGCCAACAGCCACTCGGGAGAAGTGTACGGTGTGTCCTGAAACATCTAAAAAACACAGCTTGGAGAGCATAGGGCACTTCCACTCATGGGCGTATAAATTGGGAAAACTAAAAATCAGCAAGACACAGGCACCCCAAAGTTTAGGGCTGCTCTGTTGACAAGAACCCCCACTTCATTACTCCTTAAATATCCTAGGAAAGAGAAAAATGGATAAAGAAGTTGGGGTCCTCATGTACAATGGAATATCACTCAGCCATGAAATCAACGTCATAAGGCTAGTAGCAGCACGATGAGTGGATTTAGGTACGACGATGCTAAGTGAAATAAGTCACACAGAAAAAGACACTTATCCTTAGATATCACTTATAGAGGGAACGTAAAAACCGCTACACTTGAACTGAATTGCAAAACAGAACAGAGTCACACGTTTAGGAAACACACTATGGCTGCTGAATGGGAAAGGTGAGGTGGGGTGATGCATAAAACAGGGGTTCAAATTAGCTCCGATACCGTTCCATAAACCCAATATGTAAGAGACAAGTCCTATTCCTTTTTCAGTGAACTGGACTCAACACCCCCTATTCACCGCACAAGAATATATCTGACTAGTAAGAATCTTCAAACCTATGTATTGATAGCTCTCTGTAAGTGAGTCAAGGGGGTGTAAAGCGGCATAAACACAGCCGTGAAAAGCAGCTAAACCCCATTATAAAAATAAATTAGTTTTCAAAACCCGTGAAACAAAGACAGTGAAAGAGAGAGAAATTCTTCCAAAATTCGTTCAGGTGCTGTGATGCAACCTGGATTGACCATATCTAGACCCACAGCTGATTGAGACATAAGGGTGGACATTCTTGGGGCTGAGAGGTTCGGTGAGGTTGGGTGAGCCAACGCAGACCCTTTCAAGTAATACTGCATGGTACCCATCCCATGGGTCCCAAATCTCCAGGTTCAAGGGCATCTTCCTACGTCGAAAACAGGCATGAGAAACCCAGAAGATGGTACACCGTGTGATCGGGAAAGGTTTCTAAAACGCACCTCATTTCTCATCTCCTTTGCTCGGGTTCGCCATTCCACCGATTTACTAGCCATCTCCCTCCTTGGAGAATCAGCACCTTTAACCTCCTGTTCCGTACAGGTAGCAATTTGTCCTGAGGATGAACGCGAAGAGGGGAAACCAATGAGAGACTAGATCTAGGTGTTGGGACAGGCACAGGTCACTCTATTTTCCCATCAGGAAGAAGAATTAAGCACAAGCTCAGCCTGCCCCCCAGAACCAGAAGAGGGCCTGAAGCAATCCTGCGCTTTTGCGGCCAGCTCCCAAAAAAGCGAGTTGAAAAATGGAGCTCAGGGGCACTGCAATTCACAAACCTGCAGAGTTTTAACTGATACCTCTCGTCCACAAATATATTAAGGGAAGGCAACGAAGAGGCTTTGAAAGCAAGGCAGAATTGCAGGAAACAGATTTCAGGAGGTAGATTCGAATCGCCTTGAAAGCACATGAAAAGCGGCAAAACGTGGACAATGATGCCCTTGGCCAAAAAGGGCGTATGCGTTTTTTCCTGAATATATTCAGGAAAAAACGCATACGCCCTTTTTGGCCAACCAAGCAAACTGGAAAGGCCAATCAGCGCTCCAAAGAATTCTCGCTTCCCAGCGGGCAAAAGGGCCATGCGGAAAAAAGTGTCCAAACCAGAACTGCACGACCGGCCATGGAGAAATGGGAGCCTTGCTTCGCTGATGGGCGGGATGTAAATTGCCAGCAGCCACTCGGGAGAAGTGTACGGTGTGTTCTGAAACATCTAAAAAACACAGCTTGGAGAGCATAGGGCACTTCCACTCATGGGCGTATAAATTGGGAAAACTAAAAATCAGCAAGACACAGGCACCCCAAAGTTTAGGGCTGCTCTGTTGACAAGAACCCCCACTTCATTACACCTTAAATATCCTAGGAAAGAGAAAAATGGATAAAGAAGTTGGGGTCCTCATGTACAATGGAATATCACTCAGCCATGAAATCAACGTCATAAGGCTAGTAGCAGCACGATGAGTGGATTTAGGTACGACGATTCTAAGTGAAATAAGTCACACAGAAAAAGACACTTATCCTAAGATATCACTTATAGAGGGAACGTAAAAACCGCTACACTTGAACTGAATTGCAAAACAGAACAGAGTCACACGTTTAGGAAACACACTATGGCTGCTGAATGGGAAAGGTGAGGTGGGGTGATGCATAAAACAAGGGTTTCAAATTAGCTCCGATACCGTTCCATAAACCCAATATGTAAGAGACAAGACCTATTCCTTTTTCAGTGAACTGGACACAAAACCCCCTATTCACCGCACAAGAATATATCTGACTAGTATGAATCTTCAAACCTATGTATTGATAGCTCTCTGTAAGTGAGTCAAGGGGGTGTAAAGCGGCATAAACACAGCCGTGAAAAGCAGCTAAACCCCATTATAAAAATAAATTAGTTTTCAAAACCCGTGAAACAAAGACAGTGAAAGAGAGAGAACTTCTTCAAAAATTCGTTCAGGGGCTGTGATGCAACCTGGATTGACCATATCTAGACCCACAGCTGATTGAGACATAAGGGTGGACACTCTTGGGGCTGAGAGGTTCGGTGAGGTTGGGTGAGCCAACGCAGACCCTTTCAAGTAATACTGCATGGTACCCATCCCATGGGTCCCAAATCTCCAGGTTCAAGGGCATCTTCCTACGTCGAAAACAGGCATGAGAAACCCAGAAGATGGTACACCGTGTGATCGGGAAAGGTTTCTAAAACGCACCTCATTTCTCATCTCCTTTGCTCGGGTTTGCCATTCCAGCCGATTTACTAGCCATCTCCCTCCTTGGAGAATCAGCACCTTTAACCTCCTGTTCCGTACAGGTTGCAATTTGTCCTGAGGATGAACGGGAAGAGGGGGAACCAATGAGAGACTAGCTCTAGGTGTTGGGACAGGCACAGGTCACTCTATTTTCCCATCAGGAAGAAGAATTAAGCACAAGCTCAGCCTGCCCCCCAGAACCAGAAGAGGGCCTGAAGCAATCCTGCGCTTTTGCGGCCAGCTCCCAAAAAAGCGAGTTGAAAAATGGAGCTCAGGGGCACTGCAATTCACAAACCTGCAGAGTTTTAAATGATACCTCTCGTCCACAAATATATTAAGGGAAGGCAACGAAGAGGCTTTGAAAGCAAGGCAGAATTGCAGGAAACAGATTTCAGGAGGTAGATTCGAATCGCCTTGAAAGCACATGAAAAGCGGCAAAACGTGGACAATGATGCCCTTGGCCAAAAAGGGCGTATGCGTTTTTTCCTGAATATATTCAGGAAAAAACGCATTCGCCCTTTTTGGCCAACCAAGCAAACTGGAAAGGCCAATCAGCGCTCCAAAGAATTCTCGCTTCCCAGCGGGCAAAAGGGCCATGCGGAAAAAAGTGTCCAAACCAGAACTGCACGACCGGCCATGGAGAAATGGGAGCCTTGCTTCGCTGATGGGCGGGATGTAAATTGCCAGCAGCCACTCGGGAGAAGTGTACGGTGTGTTCTGAAACATCTAAAAAACACAGCTTGGAGAGCATAGGGCACTTCCACTCATGGGCGTATAAATTGGGAAAACTAAAAATTAGCAAGACACAGGCACCCCAAAGTTTAGGGCTGCTCTGTTGACAAGAACCCCCACTTCATTACACCTTAAATATCCTAGGAAAGAGAAAAATGGATAAAGAAGTTGGGGTCCTCATGTACAATGGAATATCACTCAGCCATGAAATCAACGTCATAAGGCTAGTAGCAGCACGATGAGTGGATTTAGGTACGACGATTCTAAGTGAAATAAGTCACACAGAAAAAGACACTTATCCTAAGATATCACTTATAGAGGGAACGTAAAAACCGCTACACTTGAACTGAATTGCAAAACAGAACAGAGTCACACGTTTAGGAAACACACTATGGCTGCTGAATGGGAAAGGTGAGGTGGGTTGATGCATAAAACAAGGGTTTCAAATTAGCTCCGATACCGTTCCATAAACCCAATATGTAAGAGACAAGACCTATTCCTTTTTCAGTGAACTGGACTCAACACCCCCTATTCACCGCACAAGAATATATCTGACTAGTAAGAATCTTCAAACTTATGTATTGATATCTCTCTGTAAGTGAGTCAAGGGGGTGTAAAGCGGCATAAACACAGCCGTGAAAAGCAGCTAAACCCCATTATAAAAATAAATTTCTTTTCAAAACCCGTGAAACAAAGACAGTGAAAGAGAGAGAAATTCTTCCAAAATTCGTTCAGGGGCTGTGATGCAACCTGGATTGACCATATCTAGACCTACAGCTGATTGAGACATAAGGGTGGACACTCTTGGGGCTGAGAGGTTCGGTGAGATTGGGTGAGCCAACGCAGACCCTTTCAAGTAATACTGCATGCTACCCATCCCATGGGTCCCAAATCTCCAGGTTCAAGGGCATCTTCCTACATCGAAAACAGGCATGAGAAACCCAGAAGATGGTACACCGTGTGATCGGGAAAGGTTTCTAAAACGCACCTCATTCCTCATCTCCTTTGCTCGGGTTCGCCATTCCAGCCGATTTACTAGCCATCTCCCTCCTTGGAGAATCAGCACCTTTAACCTCCTGTTCCGTACAGGTTGCAATTTGTCCTGAGGATGAACGGGAAGAGGGGGAACCAATGAGAGACTAGCTCTAGGTGTTGGGACAGGCACAGGTCACTCTATTTTCCCATCAGGAAGAAGAATTAAGCACAAGCTCAGCCTGCCCCCCAGAACCAGAAGAGGGCCTGAAGCAATCCTGCGCTTTTGCGGCCAGCTCCCAAAAAAGCGAGTTGAAAAATGGAGCTCAGGGGCACTGCAATTCACAAACCTGCAGAGTTTTAACTGATACCTCTCGTCCACAAATATATTAAGGGAAGGCAACGAAGAGGCTTTGAAAGCAAGGCAGAATTGCAGGAAACAGATTTCAGGAGGTAGATTCGAATCGCCTTGAAAGCACATGAAAAGCGGCAAAACGTGGACAATGATGCCCTTGGCCAAAAAGGGCGTATGCGTTTTTTCCTGAATATATTCAGGAAAAAACGCATACGCCCTTTTTGGCCAACCAAGCAAACTGGAAAGGCCAATCAGCGCTCCAAAGAATTCTCGCTTCCCAGCGGGCAAAAGGGCCATGCGGAAAAAAGTGTCCAAACCAGAACTGCACGACCGGCCATGGAGAAATGGGAGCCTTGCTTCGCTGATGGGCGGGATGTAAATTGCCAGCAGCCACTCGGGAGAACTGTACGGTGTGTTCTGAAACATCTAAAAAACACAGCTTGGAGAGCATAGGGCACTTCCACTCATGGGCGTATAAATTGGGAAAACTAAAAATCAGCAAGACACAGGCACCCCAAAGTTTAGGGCTGCTCTGTTGACAAGAACCCCCACTTCATTACACCTTAAATATCCTAGGAAAGAGAAAAATGGATAAAGAAGTTGGGGTCCTCATGTACAATGGAATATCACTCAGCCATGAAATCAACGTCATAAGGCTAGTAGCAGCACGATGAGTGGATTTAGGTACGACGATTCTAAGTGAAATAAGTCACACAGAAAAAGACACTTATCCTAAGATATCACTTATAGAGGGAACGTAAAAACCGCTACACTTGAACTGAATTGCAAAACAGAACAGAGTCACACGTTTAGGAAACACACTATGGCTGCTGAATGGGAAAGGTGAGGTGGGGTGATGCATAAAACAAGGGTTTCAAATTAGCTCCGATACCGTTCCATAAACCCAATATGTAAGAGACAAGACCTATTCCTTTTTCAGTGAACTGGACTCAACACCCCCTATTCACCGCACAAGAATATATCTGACTAGTAAGAATCTTCAAACCTATGTATTGATAGCTCTCTGTAAGTGAGTCAAGGGGGTGTAAAGCGGCATAAACACAGCCGTGAAAAGCAACTAAACCCCATTATAAAAATAAATTACTTTTCAAAACCCGTGAAACAAAGACAGTGAAAGAGAGAGAACTTCTTCAAAAATTCGTTCAGGGGCTGTGATGCAACCTGGATTGACCATATCTAGACCCACAGCTGATTGAGACATAAGGGTGGACACTCTTGGGGCTGAGAGGTTCGGTGAGGTTGGGTGAGCCAACGCAGACCCTTTCAAGTAATACTGCATGGTACCCATCCCATGGGTCCCAAATCTCCAGGTTCAAGGGCTTCTTCCTACGTCGAAAACAGGCATGAGAAACCCAGAAGATGGTACACCGTGTGATCGGGAAAGGTTTCTAAAACGCACCTCATTTCTCATCTCCTTTGCTCGGGTTCGCCATTCCAGCCGATTTACTAGCCATCTCCCTCCTTGGAGAATCAGCACCTTTAACCTCCTGTTCCGTACAGGTAGCAATTTGTCCTGAGGATGAACGGGAAGAGGGGAAACCAATGAGAGACTAGCTCTAGGTGTTGGGACAGGCACAGGTCACTCTATTTTCCCATCAGGAAGAAGAATTAAGCACAAGCTCAGCCTGCCCCCCAGAACCAGAAGAGGGCCTGAAGCAATCCTGCGCTTTTGCGGCCAGCTCCCAAAAAAGCGAGTTGAAAAATGGAGCTCAGGGGTACTGCAATTCACAAACCTGCAGAGTTTTAACTGATACCTCTCGTCCACAAATATATTAAGGGAAGGCAACGAAGAGGCTTTGAAAGCAAGGCAGAATTGCAGGAAACAGATTTCAGGAGGTAGATTCGAATCGCCTTGAAAGCACATGAAAAGCGGCAAAACGTGGACAATGATGCCCTTGGCCAAAAAGGGCGTATGCGTTTTTTCCTGAATATATTCAGGAAAAAACGCATACGCCCTTTTTGGCCAACCAAGCAAACTGGAAAGGCCAATCAGCGCTCCAAAGAATTCTCGCTTCCCAGCGGGCAAAAGGGCCATGCGGAAAAAAGTGTCCAAACCAGAACTGCACGACCGGCCATGGAGAAATGGGAGCCTTGCTTCGCTGATGGGCGGGATGTAAATTGCCAGCAGCCACTCGGGAGAAGTGTACGGTGTGTTCTGAAACATCTAAAAAACACAGCTTGGAGAGCATAGGGCACTTCCACTCATGGGCGTATAAATTGGGAAAACTAAAAATCAGCAAGACACAGGCACCCCAAAGTTTAGGGCTGCTCTGTTGACAAGAACCCCCACTTCATTACACCTTAAATATCCTAGGAAAGAGAAAAATGGATAAAGAAGTTGGGGTCCTCATGTACAATGGAATATCACTCAGCCATGAAATCAACGTCATAAGGCTAGTAGCAGCACGATGAGTGGATTTAGGTACGACGATTCTAAGTGAAATAAGTCACACAGAAAAAGACACTTATCCTAAGATATCACTTATAGAGGGAACATAAAAACCGCTACACTTGAACTGAATTGCAAAACAGAACAGAGTCACACGTTTAGGAAACACACTATGGCTGCTGAATGGGAAAGGTGAGGTGGGGTGATGCATAAAACAAGGGTTTCAAATTAGCTCCGATACCGTTCCATAAACCCAATATGTAAGAGACAAGACCTATTCCTTTTTCAGTGAACTGGACTCAACACCCCCTATTCACCGCACAAGAATATATCTGACTAGTAAGAATCTTCAAACCTACGTATTGATAGCTCTCTGTAAGTGAGTCAAGGGGGTGTAAAGCGGCATAAACACAGCCGTGAAAAGCAACTAAACCCCATTATAAAAATAAATTACTTTTCAAAACCCGTGAAACAAAGACAGTGAAAGAGAGAGAACTTCTTCAAAAATTCGTTCAGGGGCTGTGATGCAACCTGGATTGACCATATCTAGACCCACAGCTGATTGAGACATAAGGGTGGACACTCTTGGGGCTGAGAGGTTCGGTGAGGTTGGGTGAGCCAACGCAGACCCTTTCAAGTAATACTGCATGGTACCCATCCCATGGGTCCCAAATCTCCAGGTTCAAGGGCATCTTCCTACGTCGAAAACAGGCATGAGAAACCCAGAAGATGGTACACCGTGTGATCGGGAAAGGTTTCTAAAACGCACCTCATTTCTCATCTCCTTTGCTCGGGTTCGCCATTCCAGCCGATTTACTAGCCATCTCCCTCCTTGGAGAATCAGCACCTTTAACCTCCTGTTCCGTACAGGTAGCAATTTGTCCTGAGGATGAACGGGAAGAGGGGAAACCAATGAGAGACTAGCTCTAGGTGTTGGGACAGGCACAGGTCACTCTATTTTCCCATCAGGAAGAAGAATTAAGCACAAGCTCAGCCTGCCCCCCAGAACCAGAAGAGGGCCTGAAGCAATCCTGCGCTTTTGCGGCCAGCTCCCAAAAAAGCGAGTTGAAAAATGGAGCTCAGGGGCACTGCAATTCACAAACCTGCAGAGTTTTAACTGATACCTCTCGTCCACAAATATATTAAGGGAAGGCAACGAAGAGGCTTTGAAAGCAAGGCAGAATTGCAGGAAACAGATTTCAGGAGGTAGATTCGAATCGCCTTGAAAGCACATGAAAAGCGGCCAAACGTGGACAATGATGCCCTTGGCCAAAAAGGGCGTATGCGTTTTTTCCTGAATATATTCAGGAAAAAACGCATACGCCCTTTTTGGCCAACCAAGCAAACTGGAAAGGCCAATCAGCGCTCCAAAGAATTCTCGCTTCCCAGCGGGCAAAAGGGCCATGCGGAAAAAAGTGTCCAAACCAGAACTGCACGACCGGCCATGGAGAAATGGGAGCCTTGCTTCGCTGATGGGCGGGATGTAAATTGCCAGCAGCCACTCGGGAGAAGTGTACGGTGTGTTCTGAAACATCTAAAAAACACAGCTTGGAGAGCATAGGGCACTTCCACTCATGGGCGTATAAATTGGGAAAACTAAAAATCAGCAAGACACAGGCACCCCAAAGTTTAGGGCTGCTCTGTTGACAAGAACCCCCACTTCATTACACCTTAAATATCCTAGGAAAGAGAAAAATGGATAAAGAAGTTGGGGTCCTCATGTACAATGGAATATCACTCAGCCATGAAATCAACGTCATAAGGCTAGTAGCAGCACGATGAGTGGATTTAGGTACGACGATTCTAAGTGAAATAAGTCACACAGAAAAAGACACTTATCCTAAGATATCACTTATAGAGGGAACGTAAAAACCGCTACACTTGAACTGAATTGCAAAACAGAACAGAGTCACACGTTTAGGAAACACACTATGGCTGCTGAATGGGAAAGGTGAGGTGGGGTGATGCATAAAACAAGGGTTTCAAATTAGCTCCGATACCGTTCCATAAACCCAATATGTAAAGACAAGACCTATTCCTTTTTCAGTGAACTGGACTCAACACCCCCTATTCACCGCACAAGAATATATCTGACTAGTAAGAATCTTCAAACTTATGTATTGATATCTCTCTGTAAGTGAGTCAAGGGGGTGTAAAGCGGCATAAACACAGCCGTGAAAAGCAGCTAAACCCCATTATAAAAATAAATTTCTTTTCAAAACCCGTGAAACAAAGACAGTGAAAGAGAGAGAAATTCTTCCAAAATTCGTTCAGGGGCTGTGATGCAACCTGGATTGACCATATCTAGACCCACAGCTGATTGAGACATAAGGGTGGACATTCTTGGGGCTGAGAGGTTCGGTGAGGTTGGGTGAGCCAACGCAGACCCTTTCAAGTAATACTGCATGGTACCCATCCCATGGGTCCCAAATCTCCAGGTTCAAGGGCATCTTCCTACATCGAAAACAGGCATGAGAAACCCAGAAGATGGTACACCGTGTGATCGGGAAAGGTTTCTAAAACGCACCTCATTTCTCATCTCCTTTGCTCGGGTTCGCCATTCCAGCCAATTTACTAGCCATCTCCCTCCTTGGAGAATCAGCACCTTTAACCTCCTGTTCCGTACAGGTTGCAATTTGTCCTGAGGATGAACGGGAAGAGGGGGAACCAATGAGAGACTAGCTCTAGGTGTTGGGACAGGCACAGGTCACTCTATTTTCCCATCAGGAAGAAGAATTAAGCACAAGCTCAGCCTGCCCCCCAGAACCAGAAGAGGGCCTGAAGCAATCCTGCGCTTTTGCGGCCAGCTCCCAAAAAAGCGAGTTGAAAAATGGAGCTCAGGGGCACTGTAATTCACAAACCTGCAGAGTTTTAAATGATACCTTTCGTCCACAGATATATTAAGGGAAGGCAACGAAAAGGCTTTGAAAGCAAGGCAGAATTGCAGGAAACAGATTTCAGGAGGTAGATTCGAATCGCCTTGAAAGCACATGAAAAGCGGCAAAACGTGGACAATGATGCCCTTGGCCAAAAAGGGCGTATGCGTTTTTTCCTGAATATATTCAGGAAAAAACGCATACGCCCTTTTTGGCCAACCAAGCAACCTGGAAAGGCCAATCAGCGCTGCAAAGAAGTCTCGCTTCCCAGCGGGCAAAAGGGCCATGCGGAAAAAAGTGTCCAAACCAGAACTGCACGACCGGCCATGGAGAAACGGGAGCCTTGCTTCGCTAATGGGCGGGATGTAAATTGCCAACAGCCACTCGGGAGAAGTGTACGGTGTGTCCTGAAACATCTAAAAAACACAGTTTGGAGAGCATAGGGCACTTCCACTCATGGGCGTATAAATTGGGAAAACTAAAAATCAGCAAGACACAGGCACCCCAAAGTTTAGGGCTGCTCTGTTGACAAGAACCCCCACTTCATTACACCTTAAATATCCTAGGAAAGAGAAAAATGGATAAAGAAGTTGGGGTCCTCATGTACAATGGAATATCACTCAGCCATGAAATCAACGTCATAAGGCTAGTAGCAGCACGATGAGTGGATTTAGGTACGACGATTCTAAGTGAAATAAGTCACACAGAAAAAGACACTTATCCTAAGATTTCACTTTTAGAGGGAACGTAAAAACCGCTACACTTGAACTGAATTGCAAAACAGAACAGAGTCACACGTTTAGGAAAAACACTATGGCTGCTGAATGGGAAAGGTGAGGTGGGGTGATGCATAAAACAAGGGTTTCAAATTAGCTCCGATACCGTTCCATAAACCCAATATGTAAGAGACAAGACCTATTCCTTTTTCAGTGAACTGGACTCAACACCCCCTATTCACCGCACAAGAATATATCTGACTAGTAAGAATCTTCAAACCTCTGTATTGATATCTCTCTGTAAGTGAGTCAAGGGGGTGTAAAGCGGCATAAACACAGCCGTGAAAAGCAGCTAAACCCCATTATAAAAATAAATTACTTTTCAAAACCCGTGAAACAAAGACAGTGAAAGAGAGAGAAATTCTTACAAAATTCGTTCAGGGGCTGTGATGCAACCTGGATTGACCATATCTAGACCCACAGCTGATTGAGACATAAGGGTGGACACTCTTGGGGCTGAGAGGTTCGGTGAGGTTGGGTGAGCCAACGCAGACCCTTTCAAGTAATACTGCATGGTACCCATCCCATGGGTCCCAAATCTCCAGGTTCAAGGGCATCTTCCTACATCGAAAACAGGCATGAGAAACCCAGAAGATGGTACACCGTGTGATCGGGAAAGGTTTCTAAAACGCACCTCATTTCTCATCTCCTTTGCTCGGGTTCGCCATTCCAGCCGATTTACTAGCCATCTCCCTCCTTGGAGAATCAGCACCTTTAACCTCCTGTTCCGTACAGGTTGCAATTTGTCCTGAGGATGAACGGGAAGAGGGGGAACCAATGAGAGACTAGCTCTAGGTGTTGGGACAGGCACAGGTCACTCTATTTTCCCATCAGGAAGAAGAATTAAGCACAAGCTCAGCCTGCCCCCCAGAACCAGAAGAGGGCCTGAAGCAATCCTGCGCTTTTGCGGCCAGCTCCCAAAAAAGCGAGTTGAAAAATGGAGCTCAGGGGCACTGCAATTCACAAACCTGCAGAGTTTTAAATGATACCTCTCGTCCACAAATATATTAAGGGAAGGCAACGAAGAGGCTTTGAAAGCAAGGCAGAATTGCAGGAAACAGATTTCAGGAGGTAGATTCGAATCGCCTTGAAAGCACATGAAAAGCGGCAAAACCTGGACAATGATGCCCTTGGCCAAAAAGGGCGTATGCGTTTTTTCCTGAATATATTCAGGAAAAAACGCATACGCCCTTTTTGGCCAACCAAGCAACCTGGAAAGGCAAATCAGCGCTCCAAAGAAGTCTGGCTTCCCAGCGGGCAAAAGGGCCATGCGGAAAAAAGTGTCCAAAGCAGAAATGCAGGACCGGCCATGGAGAAATGGGAGCCTTGCTACGCTGATGGGCGGGATGTAAATTGCCAACAGCCACTCGGGAGAAGTGTACGGTGTGTCCTGAAACATCTAAAAAACACAGCTTGGAGAGCATAGGGCACTTCCACTCATGGGCGTATAAATTGGGAAAACTAAAAATCAGCAAGACACAGGCACCCCAAAGTTTAGGGCTGCTCTGTTGACAAGAACCCCCACTTCATTACACCTTAAATATCCTAGGAAAGAGAAAAATGGATAAAGAAGTTGGGGTCCTCATGTACAATGGAATATCACTCAGCCATGAAATCAACGTCATAAGGCTAGTAGCAGCACGATGAGTGGATTTAGGTACGACGATTCTAAGTGAAATAAGTCACACAGAAAAAGACACTTATCCTAAGATATCACTTCGAGAGGGAATGTAAAAACCGCTACACTTGAACTGAATTACAAAACAGAACAGAGTCACACGTTTAGAAAACACACTATGGCTGCTGAACGGGAAAGGTGAGGTGGGGTGATGCATAAAACAAGGGTTTCAAATTAGCTCCGATACCGTTCCATAAACCCAATATGTAAGAGACAAGACCTATTCCTTTTTCAGTGAACTGGACTCAACACCCCCTATTCACCGCACAAGAATATATCTGACTAGTAAGAATCTTCAAACCTAGTATTGATAGCTCTCTGTAAGTGAGTCAAGGGGGTGTAAAGCGGCATAAACACAGCCGTGAAAAGCAGCTAAACCCCATTATAAAAATAAATTACTTTTCAAAACCCGTGAAACAAAGACAGTGAAAGAGAGAGAAATTCTTCCAAAATTCGTTCAGGGGCTGTGATGCAACCTGGATTGACCATATCTAGACCTACAGCTGATTGAGACATAAGGGTGGACACTCTTGGGGCTGAGAGGTTCGGTGAGATTGGGTGAGCCAACGCAGACCCTTTCAAGTAATACTGCATGCTACCCATCCCATGGGTCCCAAATCTCCAGGTTCAAGGGCATCTTCCTACATCGAAAACAGGCATGAGAAACCCAGAAGATGGTACACCGTGTGATCGGGAAAGGTTTCTAAAACGCACCTCATTCCTCATCTCCTTTGCTCGGGTTCGCCATTCCAGCCGATTTACTAGCCATCTCCCTCCTTGGAGAATCAGCACCTTTAACCTCCTGTTCCGTACAGGTTGCAATTTGTCCTGAGGATGAACGGGAAGAGGGGGAACCAATGAGAGACTAGCTCTAGGTGTTGGGACAGGCACAGGTCACTCTATTTTCCCATCAGGAAGAAGAATTAAGCACAAGCTCAGCCTGCCCCCCAGAACCAGAAGAGGGCCTGAAGCAATCCTGCGCTTTTGCGGCCAGCTCCCAAAAAAGCGAGTTGAAAAATGGAGCTCAGGGGCACTGTAATTCACAAACCTGCAGAGTTTTAAATGATACCTTTCGTCCACAGATATATTAAGGGAAGGCAACGAAAAGGCTTTGAAAGCAAGGCAGAATTGCAGGAAACAGATTTCAGGAGGTAGATTCGAATCGCCTTGAAAGCACATGAAAAGCGGCAAAACGTGGACAATGATGCCCTTGGCCAAAAAGGGCGTATGCGTTTTTTCCTGAATATATTCAGGAAAAAACGCATACGCCCTTTTTGGCCAACCAAGCAACCTGGAAAGGCCAATCAGCGCTGCAAAGAAGTCTCGCTTCCCAGCGGGCAAAAGGGCCATGCGGAAAAAAGTGTCCAAACCAGAACTGCACGACCGGCCATGGAGAAACGGGAGCCTTGCTTCGCTAATGGGCGGGATGTAAATTGCCAACAGCCACTCGGGAGAAGTGTACGGTGTGTCCTGAAACATCTAAAAAACACAGTTTGGAGAGCATAGGGCACTTCCACTCATGGGCGTATAAATTGGGAAAACTAAAAATCAGCAAGACACAGGCACCCCAAAGTTTAGGGCTGCTCTGTTGACAAGAACCCCCACTTCATTACACCTTAAATATCCTAGGAAAGAGAAAAATGGATAAAGAAGTTGGGGTCCTCATGTACAATGGAATATCACTCAGCCATGAAATCAACGTCATAAGGCTAGTAGCAGCACGATGAGTGGATTTAGGTACGACGATTCTAAGTGAAATAAGTCACACAGAAAAAGACACTTATCCTAAGATTTCACTTTTAGAGGGAACGTAAAAACCGCTACACTTGAACTGAATTGCAAAACAGAACAGAGTCACACGTTTAGGAAACACACTATGGCTGCTGAATGGGAAAGGTGAGGTGGGGTGATGCATAAAACAAGGGTTTCAAATTAGCTCCGATACCGTTCCATAAACCCAATATGTAAAGACAAGACCTATTCCTTTTTCAGTGAACTGGACTCAACACCCCCTATTCACCGCACAAGAATATATCTGACTAGTAAGAATCTTCAAACTTATGTATTGATATCTCTCTGTAAGTGAGTCAAGGGGGTGTAAAGCGGCATAAACACAGCCGTGAAAAGCAGCTAAACCCCATTATAAAAATAAATTTCTTTTCAAAACCCGTGAAACAAAGACAGTGAAAGAGAGAGAAATTCTTCCAAAATTCGTTCAGGGGCTGTGATGCAACCTGGATTGACCATATCTAGACCCACAGCTGATTGAGACATAAGGGTGGACATTCTTGGGGCTGAGAGGTTCGGTGAGGTTGGGTGAGCCAACGCAGACCCTTTCAAGTAATACTGCATGGTACCCATCCCATGGGTCCCAAATCTCCAGGTTCAAGGGCATCTTCCTACATCGAAAACAGGCATGAGAAACCCAGAAGATGGTACACCGTGTGATCGGGAAAGGTTTCTAAAACGCACCTCATTTCTCATCTCCTTTGCTCGGGTTCGCCATTCCAGCCAATTTACTAGCCATCTCCCTCCTTGGAGAATCAGCACCTTTAACCTCCTGTTCCGTACAGGTTGCAATTTGTCCTGAGGATGAACGGGAAGAGGGGGAACCAATGAGAGACTAGCTCTAGGTGTTGGGACAGGCACAGGTCACTCTATTTTCCCATCAGGAAGAAGAATTAAGCACAAGCTCAGCCTGCCCCCCAGAACCAGAAGAGGGCCTGAAGCAATCCTGCGCTTTTGCGGCCAGCTCCCAAAAAAGCGAGTTGAAAAATGGAGCTCAGGGGCACTGTAATTCACAAACCTGCAGAGTTTTAAATGATACCTTTCGTCCACAGATATATTAAGGGAAGGCAACGAAAAGGCTTTGAAAGCAAGGCAGAATTGCAGGAAACAGATTTCAGGAGGTAGATTCGAATCGCCTTGAAAGCACATGAAAAGCGGCAAAACGTGGACAATGATGCCCTTGGCCAAAAAGGGCGTATGCGTTTTTTCCTGAATATATTCAGGAAAAAACGCATACGCCCTTTTTGGCCAACCAAGCAACCTGGAAAGGCCAATCAGCGCTGCAAAGAAGTCTCGCTTCCCAGCGGGCAAAAGGGCCATGCGGAAAAAAGTGTCCAAACCAGAACTGCACGACCGGCCATGGAGAAACGGGAGCCTTGCTTCGCTAATGGGCGGGATGTAAATTGCCAACAGCCACTCGGGAGAAGTGTACGGTGTGTCCTGAAACATCTAAAAAACACAGTTTGGAGAGCATAGGGCACTTCCACTCATGGGCGTATAAATTGGGAAAACTAAAAATCAGCAAGACACAGGCACCCCAAAGTTTAGGGCTGCTCTGTTGACAAGAACCCCCACTTCATTACACCTTAAATATCCTAGGAAAGAGAAAAATGGATAAAGAAGTTGGGGTCCTCATGTACAATGGAATATCACTCAGCCATGAAATCAACGTCATAAGGCTAGTAGCAGCACGATGAGTGGATTTAGGTACGACGATTCTAAGTGAAATAAGTCACACAGAAAAAGACACTTATCCTAAGATTTCACTTTTAGAGGGAACGTAAAAACCGCTACACTTGAACTGAATTGCAAAACAGAACAGAGTCACACGTTTAGGAAAAACACTATGGCTGCTGAATGGGAAAGGTGAGGTGGGGTGATGCATAAAACAAGGGTTTCAAATTAGCTCCGATACCGTTCCATAAACCCAATATGTAAGAGACAAGACCTATTCCTTTTTCAGTGAACTGGACTCAACACCCCCTATTCACCGCACAAGAATATATCTGACTAGTAAGAATCTTCAAACCTCTGTATTGATATCTCTCTGTAAGTGAGTCAAGGGGGTGTAAAGCGGCATAAACACAGCCGTGAAAAGCAGCTAAACCCCATTATAAAAATAAATTACTTTTCAAAACCCGTGAAACAAAGACAGTGAAAGAGAGAGAAATTCTTACAAAATTCGTTCAGGGGCTGTGATGCAACCTGGATTGACCATATCTAGACCCACAGCTGATTGAGACATAAGGGTGGACACTCTTGGGGCTGAGAGGTTCGGTGAGGTTGGGTGAGCCAACGCAGACCCTTTCAAGTAATACTGCATGGTACCCATCCCATGGGTCCCAAATCTCCAGGTTCAAGGGCATCTTCCTACATCGAAAACAGGCATGAGAAACCCAGAAGATGGTACACCGTGTGATCGGGAAAGGTTTCTAAAACGCACCTCATTTCTCATCTCCTTTGCTCGGGTTCGCCATTCCAGCCGATTTACTAGCCATCTCCCTCCTTGGAGAATCAGCACCTTTAACCTCCTGTTCCGTACAGGTTGCAATTTGTCCTGAGGATGAACGGGAAGAGGGGGAACCAATGAGAGACTAGCTCTAGGTGTTGGGACAGGCACAGGTCACTCTATTTTCCCATCAGGAAGAAGAATTAAGCACAAGCTCAGCCTGCCCCCCAGAACCAGAAGAGGGCCTGAAGCAATCCTGCGCTTTTGCGGCCAGCTCCCAAAAAAGCGAGTTGAAAAATGGAGCTCAGGGGCACTGCAATTCACAAACCTGCAGAGTTTTAAATGATACCTCTCGTCCACAAATATATTAAGGGAAGGCAACGAAGAGGCTTTGAAAGCAAGGCAGAATTGCAGGAAACAGATTTCAGGAGGTAGATTCGAATCGCCTTGAAAGCACATGAAAAGCGGCAAAACCTGGACAATGATGCCCTTGGCCAAAAAGGGCGTATGCGTTTTTTCCTGAATATATTCAGGAAAAAACGCATACGCCCTTTTTGGCCAACCAAGCAACCTGGAAAGGCAAATCAGCGCTCCAAAGAAGTCTGGCTTCCCAGCGGGCAAAAGGGCCATGCGGAAAAAAGTGTCCAAAGCAGAAATGCAGGACCGGCCATGGAGAAATGGGAGCCTTGCTACGCTGATGGGCGGGATGTAAATTGCCAACAGCCACTCGGGAGAAGTGTACGGTGTGTCCTGAAACATCTAAAAAACACAGCTTGGAGAGCATAGGGCACTTCCACTCATGGGCGTATAAATTGGGAAAACTAAAAATCAGCAAGACACAGGCACCCCAAAGTTTAGGGCTGCTCTGTTGACAAGAACCCCCACTTCATTACACCTTAAATATCCTAGGAAAGAGAAAAATGGATAAAGAAGTTGGGGTCCTCATGTACAATGGAATATCACTCAGCCATGAAATCAACGTCATAAGGCTAGTAGCAGCACGATGAGTGGATTTAGGTACGACGATTCTAAGTGAAATAAGTCACACAGAAAAAGACACTTATCCTAAGATATCACTTCGAGAGGGAATGTAAAAACCGCTACACTTGAACTGAATTACAAAACAGAACAGAGTCACACGTTTAGAAAACACACTATGGCTGCTGAACGGGAAAGGTGAGGTGGGGTGATGCATAAAACAAGGGTTTCAAATTAGCTCCGATACCGTTCCATAAACCCAATATGTAAGAGACAAGACCTATTCCTTTTTCAGTGAACTGGACTCAACACCCCCTATTCACCGCACAAGAATATATCTGACTAGTAAGAATCTTCAAACCTAGTATTGATAGCTCTCTGTAAGTGAGTCAAGGGGGTGTAAAGCGGCATAAACACAGCCGTGAAAAGCAGCTAAACCCCATTATAAAAATAAATTACTTTTCAAAACCCGTGAAACAAAGACAGTGAAAGAGAGAGAAATTCTTCCAAAATTCGTTCAGGGGCTGTGATGCAACCTGGATTGACCATATCTAGACCTACAGCTGATTGAGACATAAGGGTGGACACTCTTGGGGCTGAGAGGTTCGGTGAGATTGGGTGAGCCAACGCAGACCCTTTCAAGTAATACTGCATGCTACCCATCCCATGGGTCCCAAATCTCCAGGTTCAAGGGCATCTTCCTACATCGAAAACAGGCATGAGAAACCCAGAAGATGGTACACCGTGTGATCGGGAAAGGTTTCTAAAACGCACCTCATTCCTCATCTCCTTTGCTCGGGTTCGCCATTCCAGCCGATTTACTAGCCATCTCCCTCCTTGGAGAATCAGCACCTTTAACCTCCTGTTCCGTACAGGTTGCAATTTGTCCTGAGGATGAACGGGAAGAGGGGGAACCAATGAGAGACTAGCTCTAGGTGTTGGGACAGGCACAGGTCACTCTATTTTCCCATCAGGAAGAAGAATTAAGCACAAGCTCAGCCTGCCCCCCAGAACCAGAAGAGGGCCTGAAGCAATCCTGCGCTTTTGCGGCCAGCTCCCAAAAAAGCGAGTTGAAAAATGGAGCTCAGGGGCACTGCAATTCACAAACCTGCAGAGTTTTAAATGATACCTCTCGTCCACAAATATATTAAGGGAAGGCAACGAAGAGGCTTTGAAAGCAAGGCAGAATTGCAGGAAACAGATTTCAGGAGGTAGATTCGAATCGCCTTGAAAGCACATGAAAAGCGGCAAAACCTGGACAATGATGCCCTTGGCCAAAAAGGGCGTATGCGTTTTTTCCTGAATATATTCAGGAAAAAACGCATACGCCCTTTTTGGCCAACCAAGCAACCTGGAAAGGCAAATCAGCGCTCCAAAGAAGTCTGGCTTCCCAGCGGGCAAAAGGGCCATGCGGAAAAAAGTGTCCAAAGCAGAAATGCAGGACCGGCCATGGAGAAATGGGAGCCTTGCTACGCTGATGGGCGGGATGTAAATTGCCAACAGCCACTCGGGAGAAGTGTACGGTGTGTCCTGAAACATCTAAAAAACACAGCTTGGAGAGCATAGGGCACTTCCACTCATGGGCGTATAAATTGGGAAAACTAAAAATCAGCAAGACACAGGCACCCCAAAGTTTAGGGCTGCTCTGTTGACAAGAACCCCCACTTCATTACACCTTAAATATCCTAGGAAAGAGAAAAATGGATAAAGAAGTTGGGGTCCTCATGTACAATGGAATATCACTCAGCCATGAAATCAACGTCATAAGGCTAGTAGCAGCACGATGAGTGGATTTAGGTACGACGATTCTAAGTGAAATAAGTCACACAGAAAAAGACACTTATCCTAAGATATCACTTCGAGAGGGAATGTAAAAACCGCTACACTTGAACTGAATTACAAAACAGAACAGAGTCACACGTTTAGAAAACACACTATGGCTGCTGAACGGGAAAGGTGAGGTGGGGTGATGCATAAAACAAGGGTTTCAAATTAGCTCCGATACCGTTCCATAAACCCAATATGTAAGAGACAAGACCTATTCCTTTTTCAGTGAACTGGACTCAACACCCCCTATTCACCGCACAAGAATATATCTGACTAGTAAGAATCTTCAAACCTAGTATTGATAGCTCTCTGTAAGTGAGTCAAGGGGGTGTAAAGCGGCATAAACACAGCCGTGAAAAGCAGCTAAACCCCATTATAAAAATAAATTACTTTTCAAAACCCGTGAAACAAAGACAGTGAAAGAGAGAGAAATTCTTCCAAAATTCGTTCAGGGGCTGTGATGCAACCTGGATTGACCATATCTAGACCTACAGCTGATTGAGACATAAGGGTGGACACTCTTGGGGCTGAGAGGTTCGGTGAGATTGGGTGAGCCAACGCAGACCCTTTCAAGTAATACTGCATGCTACCCATCCCATGGGTCCCAAATCTCCAGGTTCAAGGGCATCTTCCTACATCGAAAACAGGCATGAGAAACCCAGAAGATGGTACACCGTGTGATCGGGAAAGGTTTCTAAAACGCACCTCATTCCTCATCTCCTTTGCTCGGGTTCGCCATTCCAGCCGATTTACTAGCCATCTCCCTCCTTGGAGAATCAGCACCTTTAACCTCCTGTTCCGTACAGGTTGCAATTTGTCCTGAGGATGAACGGGAAGAGGGGGAACCAATGAGAGACTAGCTCTAGGTGTTGGGACAGGCACAGGTCACTCTATTTTCCCATCAGGAAGAAGAATTAAGCACAAGCTCAGCCTGCCCCCCAGAACCAGAAGAGGGCCTGAAGCAATCCTGCGCTTTTGCGGCCAGCTCCCAAAAAAGCGAGTTGAAAAATGGAGCTCAGGGGCACTGCAATTCACAAACCTGCAGAGTTTTCAATGATACCTCTCGTCCACAAATATATTAAGGGAAGGCAACGAAGAGGCTTTGAAAGCAAGGCAGAATTGCAGGAAACAGATTTCAGGAGGTAGATTCGAATCGCCTTGAAAGCACATGAAAAGCGGCAAAACGTGGACAATGATGCCCTTGGCCAAAAAGGGCGTATGCGTTTTTTCCTGAATATATTCAGGAAAAAACGCATACGCCCTTTTTGGCCAACCAAGCAACCTGGAAAGGCAAATCAGCGCTCCAAAGAAGTCTCGCTTCCCAGCGGGCAAAAGGGCCATGCGGAAAAAAGTGTCCAAACCAGAACTGCACGACCGGCCATGGAGAAATGGGAGCCTTGCTTCGCTGATGGGCGGGATGTAAATTGCCAACAGCCACTCGGGAGAAGTGTACGGTGTGTCCTGAAACATCTAAAAAACACAGCTTGGAGAGCATAGGGCACTGCCACTCATGGGCGTATAAATTGGGAAAACTAAAAATCAGCAAGACACATGCACCCCAAAGTTTAGGGCTGCTCTGTTGACAAGAACCCCCACTTCATTACACCTTAAATATCCTAGGAAAGAGAAAAATGGATAAAGAAGTTGGGGTCCTCATGTACAATGGAATATCACTCAGCCATGAAATCAACGTCATAAGGCTAGTAGCAGCACGATGAGTGGATTTAGGTACGACGATTCTAAGTGAAATAAGTCACACAGAAAAAGACACTTATCCTAAGATATCACTTCGAGAGGGAATGTAAAAACCGCTACACTTGAACTGAATTACAAAACAGAACAGAGTCACACGTTTAGAAAACACACTATGGCTGCTGAACGGGAAAGGTGAGGTGGGGTGATGCATAAAACAAGGGTTTCAAATTAGCTCCGATACCGTTCCATAAACCCAATATGTAAGAGACAAGACCTATTCCTTTTTCAGTGAACTGGACTCAACACCCCCTATTCACCGCACAAGAATATATCTGACTAGTAAGAATCCTCAAACCTATGTATTGATATCTCTCTGTAAGTGAGTCAAGGGGGTGCAAAGCGGCATAAACACAGCCGTGAAAAGCAGCTAAACCCCATTATAAAAATAAATTACTTTTCAAAACCCGTGAAACAAAGACAGTGAAAGAGAGAGAAATTCTTCCAAAATTCGTTCAGGGGCTGTGATGCAACCTGGATTGACCATATCTAGACCCACAGCTAATTGAGACATAAGGGTGGACACTCTTGGGGCTGAGAGGTTCGGTGAGGTTGGGTGAGCCAACGCAGACCCTTTCAAGTAATACTGCATGCTACCCATCCCATGGGTCCCAAATCTCCAGGTTCAAGGGCATCTTCCTACATCGAAAACAGGCATGAGAAACCCAGAAGATGGTACACCGTGTGATCGGGAAAGGTTTCTAAAACGCACCTCATTTCTCATCTCCTTTGCTCGGGTTCGCCATTCCAGCCGATTTACTAGCCATCTCCCTCCTTGGAGAATCAGCACCTTTAACCTCCTGTTCCGTACAGGTTGCAATTTGTCCTGAGGATGAACGGGAAGAGGGGGAACCAATGAGAGACTAGCTCTAGGTGTTGGGACAGGCACAGGTCACTCTATTTTCCCATCAGGAAGAAGAATTAAGCACAAGCTCAGCCTGCCCCCCAGAACCAGAAGAGGGCCTGAAGCAATCCTGCGCTTTTGCGGCCAGCTCCCAAAAAAGCGAGTTGAAAAATGGAGCTCAGGGGCACTGCAATTCACAAACCTGCAGAGTTTTAACTGATACCTCTCGTCCACAGATATATTAAGGGAAGGCAACGAAGAGGCTTTGAAAGCAAGGCAGAATTGCAGGAAACAGATTTCAGCAGGTAGATTCGAATCGCCTTGAAAGCACATGAAAAGCGGCAAAACGTGGACAATGATGCCCTTGGCCAAAAAGGGCGTATGCGTTTTTTCCTGAATATATTCAGGAAAAAACGCATACGCCCTTTTTGGCCAACCAAGCAACCTGGAAAGGCAAATCAGCGCTCCAAAGAAGTCTCGCTTCCCAGCGGGCAAAAGGGCCATGCGGAAAAAAGTGTCCAAAGCAGAAATGCAGGACCGGCCATGGAGAAATGGGAGCCTTGCTACGCTGATGGGCGGGATGTAAATTGCCAACAGCCACTCGGGAGAATTGTACGGTGTGTCCAGAAACATCTAAAAAACACAGCTTGGAGAGCAGAGGGCACTTCCACTCATGGGCGTATAAATTGGGAAAACTAAAAATCAGCAAGACACAGGCACCCCAAAGTTTAGGGCTGCTCTGTTGACAAGAACCCCCACTTCATTACACCTTAAATATCCTGGGAAAGAGAAAAGTGGATAAAGAAGTTGGGGTCCTCATGTACAATGGAATATCACTCAGCCATGAAATCAACGTCATAAGGCTAGTAGCAGCACGATGAGTGGATTTAGGTACGAAGATTCTAAGTGAAATAAGTCACACAGAAAAAGACACTTATCATAAGATTTCACTTAGAGAGGGAATGTAAAAACCGCTACACTTGAACTGAATTACAAAACAGAACAGAGTCACACGTTTAGAAAACACACTATGGCTGTTGAACGGGAAAGGTGAGGTGGGGTGATGCATAAAACAAGGGTTTCAAATTAGCTCCGATACCGTTCCATAAACCCAATATGTAAGAGACAAGACCTATTCCTTTTTCAGTGAACTGGACTCAACACCCCCTATTCACCGCACAAGAATATATCTGACTAGTAAGAATCCTCAAACCTATGTATTGATATCTCTCTGTAAGTGAGTCAAGGGGGTGTAAAGCGGCATAAACACAGCCGTGAAAAGCAGCTAAACCCCATTATAAAAATAAATTACTTTTCAAAACCCGTGAAACAAAGACAGTGAAAGAGAGAGAAATTCTTCCAAAATTCGTTCAGGGGCTGTGATGCAACCTGGATTGACCATATCTAGACCTACAGCTGATTGAGACATAAGGGTGGACACTCTTGGGGCTGAGAGGTTCGGTGAGGTTGGGTGAGCCAACGCAGACCCTTTCAAGTAATACTGCATGGTACCCATCCCATGGGTCCCAAATCTCCAGGTTCAAGGGCATCTTCCTACATCGAAAACAGGCATGAGAAACCCAGAAGATGGTACACCGTGTGATCGGGAAAGGTTTCTAAAACGCACCTCATTTCTCATCTCCTTTGCTCGGGTTCGCCATTCCAGCCGATTTACTAGCCATCTCCCTCCTTGGAGAATCAGCACCTTTAACCTCCTGTTCCGTACAGGTTGCAATTTGTCCTGAGGATGAACGGGAAGAGGGGGAACCAATGAGAGATTAGCTCTAGGTGTTGGGACAGGCACAGGTCACTCTATTTTCCCATCAGGAAGAAGAATTAAGCACAAGCTCAGCCTGCCCCCCAGAACCAGAAGAGGGCCTGAAGCAATCCTGCGCTTTTGCGGCCAGCTCCCAAAAAAGCGAGTTGAAAAATGGAGCTCAGGGGCACTGCAATTCACAAACCTGCAGAGTTTTAAATGATACCTCTCGTCCACAAATATATTAAGGGAAGGCAACGAAGAGGCTTTGAAAGCAAGGCAGAATTGCAGGAAACAGATTTCAGGAGGTAGATTCGAATCGCCTTGAAAGCACATGAAAAGCGGCCAAACGTGGACAATGATGCCCTTGGCCAAAAAGGGCGTATGCGTTTTTTCCTGAATATATTCAGGAAAAAACGCATACGCCCTTTTTGGCCAACCAAGCAACCTGGAAAGGCAAATCAGCGCTCCAAAGAAGTCTCGCTTCCCAGCGGGCAAAAGGGCCATGCGGAAAAAAGTGTCCAAACCAGAACTGCACGACCGGCCATGGAGAAATGGGAGCCTTGCTTCGCTGATGGGCGGGATGTAAATTGCCAACAGCCACTCGGGAGAAGTGTACGGTGTGTCCTGAAACATCTAAAAAACACAGCTTGGAGAGCATAGGGCACTTCCACTCATGGGCGTATAAATTGGGAAAACTAAAAATCAGCAAGACACAGGCACCCCAAAGTTTAGGGCTGCTCTGTTGACAAGAACCCCCACTTCATTACACCTTAAATATCCTAGGAAAGAGAAAAATGGATAAAGAAGTTGTGGTCCTCATGTACAATGGAATATCACTCAGCCATGAAATCAACGTCATAAGGCTAGTAGCAGCACGATGAGTGGATTTAGGTACGACGATTCTAAGTGAAATAAGTCACACAGAAAAAGACACTTATCATAAAATATCACTTAGAGAGGGAATGTAAAAACCGCTACACTTGAACTGAATTACAAACAGAACAGAGTCACACGTTTAGAAAACACACTATGGCTGCTGAACGGGAAAGGTGAGGTGGGGTGATGCATAAAACAAGGGTTTCAAATTAGCTCCGATACCGTTCCATAAACCCAATATGTAAGAGACAAGACCTATTCCTTTTTCAGTGAACTGGACTCAACACCCCCTATTCACCGCACAAGAATATATCTGACTAGTAAGAATACTCAAACCTATGTATTGATATCTCTCTGTAAGTGAGTCAAGGGGGTGTAAAGCGGCATAAACACAGCCGTGAAAAGCAGCTAAACCCCATTATAAAAATAAATTACTTTTCAAAACCCGTGAAACAAAGACAGTGAAAGAGAGAGAAATTCTTACAAAATTCGTTCAGGGGCTGTGATGCAACCTGGATTGACCATATCTAGACCCACAGCTGATTGAGACTTAAGGGGGGACACTCTTGGGGCTGAGAGGTTCGGTGAGGTTGGGTGAGCCAACGCAGACCCTTTCAAGTAATACTGCATGGTACCCATCCCATGGGTCCCAAATCTCCAGGTTCAAGGGCATCTTCCTACATTGAAAACAGGCGTGAGAAACCCAGAAGATGGTACACCGTGTGATCGGGAAAGGTTTCTAAAACGCACCTCATTTCTCATCTCCTTTGCTCGGGTTCGCCATTCCAGCCGATTTACTAGCCATCTCCCTCCTTGGAGAATCAGCACCTTTAACCTCCTGTTCCGTACAGGTTGCAATTTGTCCTGAGGATGAACGGGAAGAGGGGGAACCAATGAGAGATTAGCTCTAGGTGTTGGGACAGGCACAGGTCACTCTATTTTCCCATCAGGAAGAAGAATTAAGCACAAGCTCAGCCTGCCCCCCAGAACCAGAAGAGGGCCTGAAGCAATCCTGCGCTTTTGCGGCCAGCTCCCAAAAAAGCGAGTTGAAAAATGGAGCTCAGGGGCACTGCAATTCACAAACCTGCAGAGTTTTCAATGATACCTCTCGTCCACAAATATATTAAGGGAAGGCAACGAAGAGGCTTTGAAAGCAAGGCAGAATTGCAGGAAACAGATTTCAGGAGGTAGATTCGAATCGCCTTGAAAGCACATGAAAAGCGGCAAAACGTGGACAATGATGCCCTTGGCCAAAAAGGGCGTATGCATTTTTTCCTGAATATATTCAGGAAAAAACGCATACGCCCTTTTTGGCCAACCAAGCAACCTGGAAAGGCAAATCAGCGCTCCAAAGAAGTCTCGCTTCCCAGCGGGCAAAAGGGCCATGCGGAAAAAAGTGTCCAAACCAGAACTGCACGACCGGCCATGGAGAAATGGGAGCCTTGCTTCGCTGATGGGCGGGATGTAAATTGCCAACAGCCACTCGGGAGAAGTGTACGGTGTGTCCTGAAACATCTAAAAAACACAGCTTGGAGAGCATAGGGCACTGCCACTCATGGGCGTATAAATTGGGAAAACTAAAAATCAGCAAGACACATGCACCCCAAAGTTTAGGGCTGCTCTGTTGACAAGAACCCCCACTTCATTACACCTTAAATATCCTAGGAAAGAGAAAAATGGATAAAGAAGTTGGGGTCCTCATGTACAATGGAATATCACTCAGCCATGAAATCAACGTCATAAGGCTAGTAGCAGCACGATGAGTGGATTTAGGTACGACGATTCTAAGTGAAATAAGTCACACAGAAAAAGACACTTATCATAAGATATCACTTAGAGAGGGAATGTAAAAACCGCTACACTTGAACTGAATTACAAAACAGAACAGAGTCACACGTTTAGAAAACACACTATGGCTGCTGAACGGGAAAGGTGAGGTGGGGTGATGCATAAAACAAGGGTTTCAAATTAGCTCAGATACCGTTCCATAAACCCAATATGTAAGAGACAAGACCTATTCCTTTTTCAGTGAACTGGACTCAACACCCCCTATTCACCGCACAAGAATATATCTGACTAGTAAGAATCCTCAAACCTATGTATTGATATCTCTCTGTAAGTGAGTCAAGGGGGTGTAAAGCGGCATAAACACAGCCGTGAAAAGCAGCTAAACCCCATTATAAAAATAAATTACTTTTCAAAACCCGTGAAACAAAGACAGTGAAAGAGAGAGAAATTCTTCCAAAATTCGTTCAGGGGCTGTGATGCAACCTGGATTGACCATATCTAGACCCACAGCTGATTGAGACATAAGGGTGGACACTCTTGGGGCTGAGAGGTTCGGTGAGGTTGGGTGAGCCAACGCAGACCCTTTCAAGTAATACTGCATGGTACCCATCCCATGGGTCCCAAATCTCCAGGTTCAAGGGCATCTTCCTACATCGAAAACAGGCATGAGAAACCCAGAAGATGGTACACCGTGTGATCGGGAAAGGTTTCTAAAACGCACCTCATTTCTCATCTCCTTTGCTCGGGTTCGCCATTCCAGCCGATTTACTAGCCATCTCCCTCCTTGGAGAATCAGCACCTTTAACCTCCTGTTCCGTACAGGTTGCAATTAGTCCTGAGGATGAACGGGAAGAGGGGGAACCAATGAGAGACTAGCTCTAGGTGTTGGGACAGGCACAGGTCACTCTATTTTCCCATCAGGAAGAAGAATTAAGCACAAGCTCAGCCTGCCCCCCAGAACCAGAAGAGGGCCTGAAGCAATCCTGCGCTTTTGCGGCCAGCTCCCAAAAAAGCGAGTTGAAAAATGGAGCTCAGGGGCACTGCAATTCACAAACCTGCAGAGTTTTAAATGATACCTCTCGTCCACAAATATATTAAGGGAAGGCAACGAAGAGGCTTTGAAAGCAAGGCAGAATTGCAGGGAACAGATTTCAGGAGGTAGATTCGAATCGCCTTGAAAGCACATGAAAAGCGGCCAAACGTGGACAATGATGCTCTTGGCCAAAAAGGGCGTATGCGTTTTTTCCTGAATATATTCAGGAAAAAACGCATACGCCCTTTTTGGCCAACCAAGCAACCTGGAAAGGCCAATCAGCGCTCCAAAGAAGTCTCGCTTCCCAGCGGGCAAAAGGGCCATGCGGAAAAAAGTGTCCAAACCAGAACTGCACGACCGGCCATGGAGAAATGGGAGCCTTGCTTCGCTGATGGGCGGGATGTAAATTGCCAACAGCCACTCGGGAGAAGTGTACGGTGTGTCCTGAAACATCTAAAAAACACAGCTTGGAGAGCATAGGGCACTTCCACTCATGGGCGTATAAATTGGGAAAACTAAAAATCAGCAAGACACAGGCACCCCAAAGTTTAGGGCTGCTCTGTTGACAAGAACCCCCACTTCATTACACCTTAAATATCCTAGGAAAGAGAAAAATGGATAAAGAAGTTGTGGTCCTCATGTACAATGGAATATCACTCAGCCATGAAATCAACGTCATAAGGCTAGTAGCAGCACGATGAGTGGATTTAGGTACGACGATTCTAAGTGAAATAAGTCACACAGAAAAAGACACTTATCATAAGATATCACTTAGAGAGGGAATGTAAAAACCGCTACACTTGAACTGAATTACAAACAGAACAGAGTCACACGTTTAGAAAACACACTATGGCTGCTGAACGGGAAAGGTGAGGTGGGGTGATGCATAAAACAAGGGTTTCAAATTAGCTCCGATACCGTTCCATAAACCCAATATTTAAGAGACAAGACCTATTCCTTTTTCAGTGAACTGGACTCAACACCCCCTATTCACCGCACAAGAATATATCTGACTACTAAGAATCCTCAAACCTATGTATTGATATCTCTCTGTAAGTGAGTCAAGGGGGTGTAAAGCGGCATAAACACAGCCGTGAAAAGCAGCTAAACCCCATTATAAAAATAAATTACTTTTCAAAACCCGTGAAACAAAGACAGTGAAAGAGAGAGAAATTCTTACAAAATTCGTTCAGGGGCTGTGATGCAACCTGGATTGACCATATCTAGACCCACAGCTGATTGAGACTTAAGGGTGGACACTCTTGGGGCTGAGAGGTTCGGTGAGGTTGGGTGAGCCAACGCAGACCCTTTCAAGTAATACTGCATGGTACCCATCCCATGGGTCCCAAATCTCCAGGTTCAAGGGCATCTTCCTACATTGAAAACAGGCATGAGAAACCCAGAAGATGGTACACCGTGTGATCGGGAAAGGTTTCTAAAACGCACCTCATTTCTCATCTCCTTTGCTCGGGTTCGCCATTCCAGCCGATTTACTAGCCATCTCCCTCCTTGGAGAATCAGCACCTTTAACCTCCTGTTCCGTACAGGTTGCAATTTGTCCTGAGGATGAACGGGAAGAGGGGGAACCAATGAGAGACTAGCTCTAGGTGTTGGGACAGGCACAGGTCACTCTATTTTCCCATCAGGAAGAAGAATTAAGCACAAGCTCAGCCTGCCCCCCAGAACCAGAAGAGGGCCTGAAGCAATCCTGCGCTTTTGCGGCCAGCTCCCAAAAAAGCGAGTTGAAAAATGGAGCTCAGGGGCACTGCAATTCACAAACCTGCAGAGTTTTAAATGATACCTCTCGTCCACAAATATATTAAGGGAAGGCAACGAAGAGGCTTTGAAAGCAAGGCAGAATTGCAGGAAACAGATTTCAGGAGGTAGATTCGAATCGCCTTGAAAGCACATGAAAAGCGGCCAAACGTGGACAATGATGCCCTTGGCCAAAAAGGGCGTATGCGTTTTTTCCTGAATATATTCAGGAAAAAACGCATACGCCCTTTTTGGCCAACCAAGCAACCTGGAAAGGCAAATCAGCGCTCCAAAGAAGTCTCGCTTCCCAGCGGGCAAAAGGGCCATGCGGAAAAAAGTGTCCAAACCAGAACTGCACGACCGGCCATGGAGAAATGGGAGCCTTGCTTCGCTGATGGGCGGGATGTAAATTGCCAACAGCCACTCTGGAGAAGTGTACGGTGTGTCCTGAAACATCTAAAAAACACAGCTTGGAGAGCATAGGGCACTTCCACTCATGGGCGTATAAATTGGGAAAACTAAAAATCAGCCAGACACAGGCACCCCAAAGTTTAGGGCTGCTCTGTTGACAAGAACCCCCACTTCATTACACCTTAAATATCCTAGGAAAGAGAAAAATGGATAAAGAAGTTGGGGTCCTCATGTACAATGGAATATCACTCAGCCATGAAATCAACGTCATAAGGCTAGTAGCAGCACGATGAGTGGATTTAGGTACGACGATTCTAAGTGAAATAAGTCACACAGAAAAAGACACTTATCCTAAGATATCACTTAGAGAGGGAATGTAAAAACCGCTACACTTGAACTGAATTACAAAACAGAACAGAGTCACACGTTTAGAAAACACACTATGGCTGCTGAACGGGAAAGGTGAGGTGGGGTGATGCATAAAACAAGGGTTTCAAATTAGCTCCGATACCGTTCCATAAACCCAATATGTAAGAGACAAGACCTATTCCTTTTTCAGTGAACTGGACTCAACACCCCCTATTCACCGCACAAGAATATATCTGACTAGTAAGAATCCTCAAACCTATGTATTGATATCTCTCTGTAAGTGAGTCAAGGGGGTGTAAAGCGGCATAAACACAGCCGTGAAAAGCAGCTAAACCCCATTATAAAAATAAATTACTTTTCAAAACCCGTGAAACAAAGACAGCGAAAGAGAGAGAAATTCTTACAAAATTCGTTCAGGGGCTGTGATGCAACCTGGATTGACCATATCTAGACCCACAGCTGATTGAGACTTAAGGGTGGACACTCTTGGGGCTGAGAGGTTCGGTGAGGTTGGGTGAGCCAACGCAGACCCTTTCAAGTAATACTGCATGGTACCCATCCCATGGGTCCCAAATCTCCAGGTTCAAGGACATCTTCCTACATTGAAAACAGGCATGAGAAACCCAGAAGATGGTACACCGTGTGATCGGGAAAGGTTTCTAAAACGCACCTCATTTCTCATCTCCTTTGCTCGGGTTCGCCATTCCAGCCGATTTACTAGCCATCTCCCTCCTTGGAGAATCAGCACCTTTAACCTCCTGTTCCGTACAGGTTGCAATTTGTCCTGAGGATGAACGGGAAGAGGGGGAACCAATGAGAGACTAGCTCTAGGTGTTGGGACAGGCACAGGTCACTCTATTTTCCCATCAGGAAGAAGAATTAAGCACAAGCTCAGCCTGACCCCCAGAACCAGAAGAGGGCCTGAAGCAATCCTGCGCTTTTGCGGCCAGCTCCCAAAAAAGCGAGTTGAAAAATGGAGCTCAGGGGCACTGCAATTCACAAACCTGCAGAGTTTTAAATGATACCTCTCGTCCACAAATATATTAAGGGAAGGCAACGAAGAGGCTTTGAAAGCAAGGCAGAATTGCAGGAAACAGATTTCAGGAGGTAGATTCGAATCGCCTTGAAAGCACATGAAAAGCGGCAAAACGTGGACAATGATGCCCTTGGCCAAAAAGGGCGTATGCGTTTTTTCCTGAATATATTCAGGAAAAAACGCATACGCCCTTTTTGGCCAACCAAGCAAACTGGAAAGGCCAATCAGCGCTCCAAAGAATTCTCGCTTCCCAGCGGGCAAAAGGGCCATGCGGAAAAAAGTGTCCAAACCAGAACTGCACGACCGGCCATGGAGAAATGGGAGCCTTGCTTCGCTGATGGGCGGGATGTAAATTGCCAGCAGCCACTCGGGAGAACTGTACGGTGTGTTCTGAAACATCTAAAAAACACAGCTTGGAGAGCATAGGGCACTTCCACTCATGGGCGTATAAATTGGGAAAACTAAAAATCAGCAAGACACAGGCACCCCAAAGTTTAGGGCTGCTCTGTTGACAAGAACCCCCACTTCATTACACCTTAAATATCCTAGGAAAGAGAAAAATGGATAAAGAAGTTGGGGTCCTCATGTACAATGGAATATCACTCAGCCATGAAATCAACGTCATAAGGCTAGTAGCAGCACGATGAGTGGATTTAGGTACGACGATTCTAAGTGAAATAAGTCACACAGAAAAAGACACTTATCCTAAGATATCACTTATAGAGGGAACGTAAAAACCGCTACACTTGAACTGAATTGCAAAACAGAACAGAGTCACACGTTTAGGAAACACACTATGGCTGCTGAATGGGAAAGGTGAGGTGGGGTGATGCATAAAACAAGGGTTTCAAATTAGCTCCGATACCGTTCCATAAACCCAATATGTAAGAGACAAGACCTATTCCTTTTTCAGTGAACTGGACTCAACACCCCCTATTCACCGCACAAGAATATATCTGACTAGTAAGAATCTTCAAACCTATGTATTGATAGCTCTCTGTAAGTGAGTCAAGGGGGTGTAAAGCGGCATAAACACAGCCGTGAAAAGCAACTAAACCCCATTATAAAAATAAATTACTTTTCAAAACCCGTGAAACAAAGACAGTGAAAGAGAGAGAACTTCTTCAAAAATTCGTTCAGGGGCTGTGATGCAACCTGGATTGACCATATCTAGACCCACAGCTGATTGAGACATAAGGGTGGACACTCTTGGGGCTGAGAGGTTCGGTGAGGTTGGGTGAGCCAACGCAGACCCTTTCAAGTAATACTGCATGGTACCCATCCCATGGGTCCCAAATCTCCAGGTTCAAGGGCTTCTTCCTACGTCGAAAACAGGCATGAGAAACCCAGAAGATGGTACACCGTGTGATCGGGAAAGGTTTCTAAAACGCACCTCATTTCTCATCTCCTTTGCTCGGGTTCGCCATTCCAGCCGATTTACTAGCCATCTCCCTCCTTGGAGAATCAGCACCTTTAACCTCCTGTTCCGTACAGGTAGCAATTTGTCCTGAGGATGAACGGGAAGAGGGGAAACCAATGAGAGACTAGCTCTAGGTGTTGGGACAGGCACAGGTCACTCTATTTTCCCATCAGGAAGAAGAATTAAGCACAAGCTCAGCCTGCCCCCCAGAACCAGAAGAGGGCCTGAAGCAATCCTGCGCTTTTGCGGCCAGCTCCCAAAAAAGCGAGTTGAAAAATGGAGCTCAGGGGTACTGCAATTCACAAACCTGCAGAGTTTTAACTGATACCTCTCGTCCACAAATATATTAAGGGAAGGCAACGAAGAGGCTTTGAAAGCAAGGCAGAATTGCAGGAAACAGATTTCAGGAGGTAGATTCGAATCGCCTTGAAAGCACATGAAAAGCGGCAAAACGTGGACAATGATGCCCTTGGCCAAAAAGGGCGTATGCGTTTTTTCCTGAATATATTCAGGAAAAAACGCATACGCCCTTTTTGGCCAACCAAGCAAACTGGAAAGGCCAATCAGCGCTCCAAAGAATTCTCGCTTCCCAGCGGGCAAAAGGGCCATGCGGAAAAAAGTGTCCAAACCAGAACTGCACGACCGGCCATGGAGAAATGGGAGCCTTGCTTCGCTGATGGGCGGGATGTAAATTGCCAGCAGCCACTCGGGAGAAGTGTACGGTGTGTTCTGAAACATCTAAAAAACACAGCTTGGAGAGCATAGGGCACTTCCACTCATGGGCGTATAAATTGGGAAAACTAAAAATCAGCAAGACACAGGCACCCCAAAGTTTAGGGCTGCTCTGTTGACAAGAACCCCCACTTCATTACACCTTAAATATCCTAGGAAAGAGAAAAATGGATAAAGAAGTTGGGGTCCTCATGTACAATGGAATATCACTCAGCCATGAAATCAACGTCATAAGGCTAGTAGCAGCACGATGAGTGGATTTAGGTACGACGATTCTAAGTGAAATAAGTCACACAGAAAAAGACACTTATCCTAAGATATCACTTATAGAGGGAACATAAAAACCGCTACACTTGAACTGAATTGCAAAACAGAACAGAGTCACACGTTTAGGAAACACACTATGGCTGCTGAATGGGAAAGGTGAGGTGGGGTGATGCATAAAACAAGGGTTTCAAATTAGCTCCGATACCGTTCCATAAACCCAATATGTAAGAGACAAGACCTATTCCTTTTTCAGTGAACTGGACTCAACACCCCCTATTCACCGCACAAGAATATATCTGACTAGTAAGAATCTTCAAACCTACGTATTGATAGCTCTCTGTAAGTGAGTCAAGGGGGTGTAAAGCGGCATAAACACAGCCGTGAAAAGCAACTAAACCCCATTATAAAAATAAATTACTTTTCAAAACCCGTGAAACAAAGACAGTGAAAGAGAGAGAACTTCTTCAAAAATTCGTTCAGGGGCTGTGATGCAACCTGGATTGACCATATCTAGACCCACAGCTGATTGAGACATAAGGGTGGACACTCTTGGGGCTGAGAGGTTCGGTGAGGTTGGGTGAGCCAACGCAGACCCTTTCAAGTAATACTGCATGGTACCCATCCCATGGGTCCCAAATCTCCAGGTTCAAGGGCATCTTCCTACGTCGAAAACAGGCATGAGAAACCCAGAAGATGGTACACCGTGTGATCGGGAAAGGTTTCTAAAACGCACCTCATTTCTCATCTCCTTTGCTCGGGTTCGCCATTCCAGCCGATTTACTAGCCATCTCCCTCCTTGGAGAATCAGCACCTTTAACCTCCTGTTCCGTACAGGTAGCAATTTGTCCTGAGGATGAACGGGAAGAGGGGAAACCAATGAGAGACTAGCTCTAGGTGTTGGGACAGGCACAGGTCACTCTATTTTCCCATCAGGAAGAAGAATTAAGCACAAGCTCAGCCTGCCCCCCAGAACCAGAAGAGGGCCTGAAGCAATCCTGCGCTTTTGCGGCCAGCTCCCAAAAAAGCGAGTTGAAAAATGGAGCTCAGGGGCACTGCAATTCACAAACCTGCAGAGTTTTAACTGATACCTCTCGTCCACAAATATATTAAGGGAAGGCAACGAAGAGGCTTTGAAAGCAAGGCAGAATTGCAGGAAACAGATTTCAGGAGGTAGATTCGAATCGCCTTGAAAGCACATGAAAAGCGGCCAAACGTGGACAATGATGCCCTTGGCCAAAAAGGGCGTATGCGTTTTTTCCTGAATATATTCAGGAAAAAACGCATACGCCCTTTTTGGCCAACCAAGCAAACTGGAAAGGCCAATCAGCGCTCCAAAGAATTCTCGCTTCCCAGCGGGCAAAAGGGCCATGCGGAAAAAAGTGTCCAAACCAGAACTGCACGACCGGCCATGGAGAAATGGGAGCCTTCCTTCGCTGATGGGCGGGATGTAAATTGCCAGCAGCCACTCGGGAGAAGTGTACGGTGTGTTCTGAAACATCTAAAAAACACAGCTTGGAGAGCATAGGGCACTTCCACTCATGGGCGTATAAATTGGGAAAACTAAAAATCAGCAAGACACAGGCACCCCAAAGTTTAGGGCTGCTCTGTTGACAAGAACCCCCACTTCATTACACCTTAAATATCCTAGGAAAGAGAAAAATGGATAAAGAAGTTGGGGTCCTCATGTACAATGGAATATCACTCAGCCATGAAATCAACGTCATAAGGCTAGTAGCAGCACGATGAGTGGATTTAGGTACGACGATTCTAAGTGAAATAAGTCACACAGAAAAAGACACTTATCCTAAGATATCACTTATAGAGGGAACGTAAAAACCGCTACACTTGAACTGAATTGCAAAACAGAACAGAGTCACACGTTTAGGAAACACACTATGGCTGCTGAATGGGAAAGGTGAGGTGGGGTGATGCATAAAACAAGGGTTTCAAATTAGCTCCGATACCGTTCCATAAACCCAATATGTAAAGACAAGACCTATTCCTTTTTCAGTGAACTGGACTCAACACCCCCTATTCACCGCACAAGAATATATCTGACTAGTAAGAATCTTCAAACTTATGTATTGATATCTCTCTGTAAGTGAGTCAAGGGGGTGTAAAGCGGCATAAACACAGCCGTGAAAAGCAGCTAAACCCCATTATAAAAATAAATTTCTTTTCAAAACCCGTGAAACAAAGACAGTGAAAGAGAGAGAAATTCTTCCAAAATTCGTTCAGGGGCTGTGATGCAACCTGGATTGACCATATCTAGACCCACAGCTGATTGAGACATAAGGGTGGACATTCTTGGGGCTGAGAGGTTCGGTGAGGTTGGGTGAGCCAACGCAGACCCTTTCAAGTAATACTGCATGGTACCCATCCCATGGGTCCCAAATCTCCAGGTTCAAGGGCATCTTCCTACATCGAAAACAGGCATGAGAAACCCAGAAGATGGTACACCGTGTGATCGGGAAAGGTTTCTAAAACGCACCTCATTTCTCATCTCCTTTGCTCGGGTTCGCCATTCCAGCCGATTTACTAGCCATCTCCCTCCTTGGAGAATCAGCACCTTTAACCTCCTGTTCCGTACAGGTTGCAATTTGTCCTGAGGATGAACGGGAAGAGGGGGAACCAATGAGAGACTAGCTCTAGGTGTTGGGACAGGCACAGGTCACTCTATTTTCCCATCAGGAAGAAGAATTAAGCACAAGCTCAGCCTGCCCACCAGAACCAGAAGAGGGCCTGAAGCAATCCTGCGCTTTTGCGGCCAGCTCCCAAAAAAGCGAGTTGAAAAATGGAGCTCAGGGGCACTGTAATTCACAAACCTGCAGAGTTTTAAATGATACCTTTCGTCCACAGATATATTAAGGGAAGGCAACGAAAAGGCTTTGAAAGCAAGGCAGAATTGCAGGAAACAGATTTCAGGAGGTAGATTCGAATCGCCTTGAAAGCACATGAAAAGCGGCAAAACGTGGACAATGATGCCCTTGGCCAAAAAGGGCGTATGCGTTTTTTCCTGAATATATTCAGGAAAAAACGCATACGCCCTTTTTGGCCAACCAAGCAACCTGGAAAGGCAAATCAGCGCTCCAAAGAAGTCTGGCTTCCCAGCGGGCAAAAGGGCCATGCGGAAAAAAGTGTCCAAAGCAGAAATGCAGGACCGGCCATGGAGAAATGGGAGCCTTGCTACGCTGATGGGCGGGATGTAAATTGCCAACAGCCACTCGGGAGAAGTGTACGGTGTGTCCTGAAACATCTAAAAAACACAGCTTGGAGAGCATAGGGCACTTCCACTCATGGGCGTATAAATTGGGAAAACTAAAAATCAGCAAGACACAGGCACCCCAAAGTTTAGGGCTGCTCTGTTGACAAGAACCCCCACTTCATTACACCTTAAATATCCTAGGAAAGAGAAAAATGGATAAAGAAGTTGGGGTCCTCATGTACAATGGAATATCACTCAGCCATGAAATCAACGTCATAAGGCTAGTAGCAGCACGATGAGTGGATTTAGGTACGACGATTCTAAGTGAAATAAGTCACACAGAAAAAGACACTTATCCTAAGATATCACTTCGAGAGGGAATGTAAAAACCGCTACACTTGAACTGAATTACAAAACAGAACAGAGTCACACGTTTAGAAAACACACTATGGCTGCTGAACGGGAAAGGTGAGGTGGGGTGATGCATAAAACAAGGGTTTCAAATTAGCTCCGATACCGTTCCATAAACCCAATATGTAAGAGACAAGACCTATTCCTTTTTCAGTGAACTGGACTCAACACCCCCTATTCACCGCACAAGAATATATCTGACTAGTAAGAATCTTCAAACCTAGTATTGATAGCTCTCTGTAAGTGAGTCAAGGGGGTGTAAAGCGGCATAAACACAGCCGTGAAAAGCAGCTAAACCCCATTATAAAAATAAATTACTTTTCAAAACCCGTGAAACAAAGACAGTGAAAGAGAGAGAAATTCTTCCAAAATTCGTTCAGGGGCTGTGATGCAACCTGGATTGACCATATCTAGACCTACAGCTGATTGAGACATAAGGGTGGACACTCTTGGGGCTGAGAGGTTCGGTGAGATTGGGTGAGCCAACGCAGACCCTTTCAAGTAATACTGCATGCTACCCATCCCATGGGTCCCAAATCTCCAGGTTCAAGGGCATCTTCCTACATCGAAAACAGGCATGAGAAACCCAGAAGATGGTACACCGTGTGATCGGGAAAGGTTTCTAAAACGCACCTCATTCCTCATCTCCTTTGCTCGGGTTCGCCATTCCAGCCGATTTACTAGCCATCTCCCTCCTTGGAGAATCAGCACCTTTAACCTCCTGTTCCGTACAGGTTGCAATTAGTCCTGAGGATGAACGGGAAGAGGGGGAACCAATGAGAGACTAGCTCTAGGTGTTGGGACAGGCACAGGTCACTCTATTTTCCCATCAGGAAGAAGAATTAAGCACAAGCTCAGCCTGCCCCCCAGAACCAGAAGAGGGCCTGAAGCAATCCTGCGCTTTTGCGGCCAGCTCCCAAAAAAGCGAGTTGAAAAATGGAGCTCAGGGGCACTGCAATTCACAAACCTGCAGAGTTTTCAATGATACCTCTCGTCCACAAATATATTAAGGGAAGGCAACGAAGAGGCTTTGAAAGCAAGGCAGAATTGCAGGAAACAGATTTCAGGAGGTAGATTCGAATCGCCTTGAAAGCACATGAAAAGCGGCAAAACGTGGACAATGATGCCCTTGGCCAAAAAGGGCGTATGCGTTTTTTCCTGAATATATTCAGGAAAAAACGCATACGCCCTTTTTGGCCAACCAAGCAACCTGGAAAGGCAAATCAGCGCTCCAAAGAAGTCTCGCTTCCCAGCGGGCAAAAGGGCCATGCGGAAAAAAGTGTCCAAACCAGAACTGCACGACCGGCCATGGAGAAATGGGAGCCTTGCTTCGCTGATGGGCGGGATGTAAATTGCCAACAGCCACTCGGGAGAAGTGTACGGTGTGTCCTGAAACATCTAAAAAACACAGCTTGGAGAGCATAGGGCACTGCCACTCATGGGCGTATAAATTGGGAAAACTAAAAATCAGCAAGACACATGCACCCCAAAGTTTAGGGCTGCTCTGTTGACAAGAACCCCCACTTCATTACACCTTAAATATCCTAGGAAAGAGAAAAATGGATAAAGAAGTTGGGGTCCTCATGTACAATGGAATATCACTCAGCCATGAAATCAACGTCATAAGGCTAGTAGCAGCACGATGAGTGGATTTAGGTACGACGATTCTAAGTGAAATAAGTCACACAGAAAAAGACACTTATCCTAAGATATCACTTCGAGAGGGAATGTAAAAACCGCTACACTTGAACTGAATTACAAAACAGAACAGAGTCACACGTTTAGAAAACACACTATGGCTGCTGAACGGGAAAGGTGAGGTGGGGTGATGCATAAAACAAGGGTTTCAAATTAGCTCCGATACCGTTCCATAAACCCAATATGTAAGAGACAAGACCTATTCCTTTTTCAGTGAACTGGACTCAACACCCCCTATTCACCGCACAAGAATATATCTGACTAGTAAGAATCCTCAAACCTATGTATTGATATCTCTCTGTAAGTGAGTCAAGGGGGTGCAAAGCGGCATAAACACAGCCGTGAAAAGCAGCTAAACCCCATTATAAAAATAAATTACTTTTCAAAACCCGTGAAACAAAGACAGTGAAAGACAGAGAAATTCTTCCAAAATTCGTTCAGGGGCTGTGATGCAACCTGGATTGACCATATCTAGACCCACAGCTAATTGAGACATAAGGGTGGACACTCTTGGGGCTGAGAGGTTCGGTGAGGTTGGGTGAGCCAACGCAGACCCTTTCAAGTAATACTGCATGCTACCCATCCCATGGGTCCCAAATCTCCAGGTTCAAGGGCATCTTCCTACATCGAAAACAGGCATGAGAAACCCAGAAGATGGTACACCGTGTGATCGGGAAAGGTTTCTAAAACGCACCTCATTTCTCATCTCCTTTGCTCGGGTTCGCCATTCCAGCCGATTTACTAGCCATCTCCCTCCTTGGAGAATCAGCACCTTTAACCTCCTGTTCCGTACAGGTTGCAATTTGTCCTGAGGATGAACGGGAAGAGGGGGAACCAATGAGAGACTAGCTCTAGGTGTTGGGACAGGCACAGGTCACTCTATTTTCCCATCAGGAAGAAGAATTAAGCACAAGCTCAGCCTGCCCCCCAGAACCAGAAGAGGGCCTGAAGCAATCCTGCGCTTTTGCGGCCAGCTCCCAAAAAAGCGAGTTGAAAAATGGAGCTCAGGGGCACTGCAATTCACAAACCTGCAGAGTTTTAACTGATACCTCTCGTCCACAGATATATTAAGGGAAGGCAACGAAGAGGCTTTGAAAGCAAGGCAGAATTGCAGGAAACAGATTTCAGCAGGTAGATTCGAATCGCCTTGAAAGCACATGAAAAGCGGCAAAACGTGGACAATGATGCCCTTGGCCAAAAAGGGCGTATGCGTTTTTTCCTGAATATATTCAGGAAAAAACGCATACGCCCTTTTTGGCCAACCAAGCAACCTGGAAAGGCAAATCAGCGCTCCAAAGAAGTCTCGCTTCCCAGCGGGCAAAAGGGCCATGCGGAAAAAAGTGTCCAAAGCAGAAATGCAGGACCGGCCATGGAGAAATGGGAGCCTTGCTACGCTGATGGGCGGGATGTAAATTGCCAACAGCCACTCGGGAGAATTGTACGGTGTGTCCTGAAACATCTAAAAAACACAGCTTGGAGAGCAGAGGGCACTTCCACTCATGGGCGTATAAATTGGGAAAACTAAAAATCAGCAAGACACAGGCACCCCAAAGTTTAGGGCTGCTCTGTTGACAAGAACCCCCACTTCATTACACCTTAAATATCCTAGGAAAGAGAAAAATGGATAAAGAAGTTGTGGTCCTCATGTACAATGGAATATCACTCAGCCATGAAATCAACGTCATAAGGCTAGTAGCAGCACGATGAGTGGATTTAGGTACGACGATTCTAAGTGAAATAAGTCACACAGAAAAAGACACTTATCATAAAATATCACTTAGAGAGGGAATGTAAAAACCGCTACACTTGAACTGAATTACAAACAGAACAGAGTCACACGTTTAGAAAACACACTATGGCTGCTGAACGGGAAAGGTGAGGTGGGGTGATGCATAAAACAAGGGTTTCAAATTAGCTCCGATACCGTTCCATAAACCCAATATGTAAGAGACAAGACCTATTCCTTTTTCAGTGAACTGGACTCAACACCCCCTATTCACCGCACAAGAATATATCTGACTAGTAAGAATACTCAAACCTATGTATTGATATCTCTCTGTAAGTGAGTCAAGGGGGTGTAAAGCGGCATAAACACAGCCGTGAAAAGCAGCTAAACCCCATTATAAAAATAAATTACTTTTCAAAACCCGTGAAACAAAGACAGTGAAAGAGAGAGAAATTCTTACAAAATTCGTTCAGGGGCTGTGATGCAACCTGGATTGACCATATCTAGACCCACAGCTGATTGAGACTTAAGGGGGGACACTCTTGGGGCTGAGAGGTTCGGTGAGGTTGGGTGAGCCAACGCAGACCCTTTCAAGTAATACTGCATGGTACCCATCCCATGGGTCCCAAATCTCCAGGTTCAAGGGCATCTTCCTACATTGAAAACAGGCATGAGAAACCCAGAAGATGGTACACCGTGTGATCGGGAAAGGTTTCTAAAACGCACCTCATTTCTCATCTCCTTTGCTCGGGTTCGCCATTCCAGCCGATTTACTAGCCATCTCCCTCCTTGGAGAATCAGCACCTTTAACCTCCTGTTCCGTACAGGTTGCAATTTGTCCTGAGGATGAACGGGAAGAGGGGGAACCAATGAGAGATTAGCTCTAGGTGTTGGGACAGGCACAGGTCACTCTATTTTCCCATCAGGAAGAAGAATTAAGCACAAGCTCAGCCTGCCCCCCAGAACCAGAAGAGGGCCTGAAGCAATCCTGCGCTTTTGCGGCCAGCTCCCAAAAAAGCGAGTTGAAAAATGGAGCTCAGGGGCACTGCAATTCACAAACCTGCAGAGTTTTCAATGATACCTCTCGTCCACAAATATATTAAGGGAAGGCAACGAAGAGGCTTTGAAAGCAAGGCAGAATTGCAGGAAACAGATTTCAGGAGGTAGATTCGAATCGCCTTGAAAGCACATGAAAAGCGGCAAAACGTGGACAATGATGCCCTTGGCCAAAAAGGGCGTATGCGTTTTTTCCTGAATATATTCAGGAAAAAACGCATACGCCCTTTTTGGCCAACCAAGCAACCTGGAAAGGCAAATCAGCGCTCCAAAGAAGTCTCGCTTCCCAGCGGGCAAAAGGGCCATGCGGAAAAAAGTGTCCAAACCAGAACTGCACGACCGGCCATGGAGAAATGGGAGCCTTGCTTCGCTGATGGGCGGGATGTAAATTGCCAACAGCCACTCGGGAGAAGTGTACGGTGTGTCCTGAAACATCTAAAAAACACAGCTTGGAGAGCATAGGGCACTGCCACTCATGGGCGTATAAATTGGGAAAACTAAAAATCAGCAAGACACATGCACCCCAAAGTTTAGGGCTGCTCTGTTGACAAGAACCCCCACTTCATTACACCTTAAATATCCTAGGAAAGAGAAAAATGGATAAAGAAGTTGGGGTCCTCATGTACAATGGAATATCACTCAGCCATGAAATCAACGTCATAAGGCTAGTAGCAGCACGATGAGTGGATTTAGGTACGACGATTCTAAGTGAAATAAGTCACACAGAAAAAGACACTTATCATAAGATATCACTTAGAGAGGGAATGTAAAAACCGCTACACTTGAACTGAATTACAAAACAGAACAGAGTCACACGTTTAGAAAACACACTATGGCTGCTGAACGGGAAAGGTGAGGTGGGGTGATGCATAAAACAAGGGTTTCAAATTAGCTCAGATACCGTTCCATAAACCCAATATGTAAGAGACAAGACCTATTCCTTTTTCAGTGAACTGGACTCAACACCCCCTATTCACCGCACAAGAATATATCTGACTAGTAAGAATCCTCAAACCTATGTATTGATATCTCTCTGTAAGTGAGTCAAGGGGGTGTAAAGCGGCATAAACACAGCCGTGAAAAGCAGCTAAACCCCATTATAAAAATAAATTACTTTTCAAAACCCGTGAAACAAAGACAGTGAAAGAGAGAGAAATTCTTCCAAAATTCGTTCAGGGGCTGTGATGCAACCTGGATTGACCATATCTAGACCCACAGCTGATTGAGACATAAGGGTGGACACTCTTGGGGCTGAGAGGTTCGGTGAGGTTGGGTGAGCCAACGCAGACCCTTTCAAGTAATACTGCATGGTACCCATCCCATGGGTCCCAAATCTCCAGGTTCAAGGGCATCTTCCTACATCGAAAACAGGCATGAGAAACCCAGAAGATGGTACACCGTGTGATCGGGAAAGGTTTCTAAAACGCACCTCATTTCTCATCTCCTTTGCTCGGGTTCGCCATTCCAGCCGATTTACTAGCCATCTCCCTCCTTGGAGAATCAGCACCTTTAACCTCCTGTTCCGTACAGGTTGCAATTAGTCCTGAGGATGAACGGGAAGAGGGGGAACCAATGAGAGACTAGCTCTAGGTGTTGGGACAGGCACAGGTCACTCTATTTTCCCATCAGGAAGAAGAATTAAGCACAAGCTCAGCCTGCCCCCCAGAACCAGAAGAGGGCCTGAAGCAATCCTGCGCTTTTGCGGCCAGCTCCCAAAAAAGCGAGTTGAAAAATGGAGCTCAGGGGCACTGCAATTCACAAACCTGCAGAGTTTTAAATGATACCTCTCGTCCACAAATATATTAAGGGAAGGCAACGAAGAGGCTTTGAAAGCAAGGCAGAATTGCAGGGAACAGATTTCAGGAGGTAGATTCGAATCGCCTTGAAAGCACATGAAAAGCGGCCAAACGTGGACAATGATGCTCTTGGCCAAAAAGGGCGTATGCGTTTTTTCCTGAATATATTCAGGAAAAAACGCATACGCCCTTTTTGGCCAACCAAGCAACCTGGAAAGGCCAATCAGCGCTCCAAAGAAGTCTCGCTTCCCAGCGGGCAAAAGGGCCATGCGGAAAAAAGTGTCCAAACCAGAACTGCACGACCGGCCATGGAGAAATGGGAGCCTTGCTTCGCTGATGGGCGGGATGTAAATTGCCAACAGCCACTCGGGAGAAGTGTACGGTGTGTCCTGAAACATCTAAAAAACACAGCTTGGAGAGCATAGGGCACTTCCACTCATGGGCGTATAAATTGGGAAAACTAAAAATCAGCAAGACACAGGCACCCCAAAGTTTAGGGCTGCTCTGTTGACAAGAACCCCCACTTCATTACACCTTAAATATCCTAGGAAAGAGAAAAATGGATAAAGAAGTTGTGGTCCTCATGTACAATGGAATATCACTCAGCCATGAAATCAACGTCATAAGGCTAGTAGCAGCACGATGAGTGGATTTAGGTACGACGATTCTAAGTGAAATAAGTCACACAGAAAAAGACACTTATCATAAGATATCACTTAGAGAGGGAATGTAAAAACCGCTACACTTGAACTGAATTACAAACAGAACAGAGTCACACGTTTAGAAAACACACTATGGCTGCTGAACGGGAAAGGTGAGGTGGGGTGATGCATAAAACAAGGGTTTCAAATTAGCTCCGATACCGTTCCATAAACCCAATATTTAAGAGACAAGACCTATTCCTTTTTCAGTGAACTGGACTCAACACCCCCTATTCACCGCACAAGAATATATCTGACTACTAAGAATCCTCAAACCTATGTATTGATATCTCTCTGTAAGTGAGTCAAGGGGGTGTAAAGCGGCATAAACACAGCCGTGAAAAGCAGCTAAACCCCATTATAAAAATAAATTACTTTTCAAAACCCGTGAAACAAAGACAGTGAAAGAGAGAGAAATTCTTACAAAATTCGTTCAGGGGCTGTGATGCAACCTGGATTGACCATATCTAGACCCACAGCTGATTGAGACTTAAGGGTGGACACTCTTGGGGCTGAGAGGTTCGGTGAGGTTGGGTGAGCCAACGCAGACCCTTTCAAGTAATACTGCATGGTACCCATCCCATGGGTCCCAAATCTCCAGGTTCAAGGGCATCTTCCTACATTGAAAACAGGCATGAGAAACCCAGAAGATGGTACACCGTGTGATCGGGAAAGGTTTCTAAAACGCACCTCATTCCTCATCTCCTTTGCTCGGGTTCGCCATTCCAGCCGATTTACTAGCCATCTCCCTCCTTGGAGAATCAGCACCTTTAACCTCCTGTTCCGTACAGGTTGCAATTTGTCCTGAGGATGAACGGGAAGAGGGGGAACCAATGAGAGACTAGCTCTAGGTGTTGGGACAGGCACAGGTCACTCTATTTTCCCATCAGGAAGAAGAATTAAGCACAAGCTCAGCCTGCCCCCCAGAACCAGAAGAGGGCCTGAAGCAATCCTGCGCTTTTGCGGCCAGCTCCCAAAAAAGCGAGTTGAAAAATGGAGCTCAGGGGCACTGCAATTCACAAACCTGCAGAGTTTTCAATGATACCTCTCGTCCACAAATATATTAAGGGAAGGCAACGAAGAGGCTTTGAAAGCAAGGCAGAATTGCAGGAAACAGATTTCAGGAGGTAGATTCGAATCGCCTTGAAAGCACATGAAAAGCGGCAAAACGTGGACAATGATGCCCTTGGCCAAAAAGGGCGTATGCGTTTTTTCCTGAATATATTCAGGAAAAAACGCATACGCCCTTTTTGGCCAACCAAGCAACCTGGAAAGGCAAATCAGCGCTCCAAAGAAGTCTCGCTTCCCAGCGGGCAAAAGGGCCATGCGGAAAAAAGTGTCCAAACCAGAACTGCACGACCGGCCATGGAGAAATGGGAGCCTTGCTTCGCTGATGGGCGGGATGTAAATTGCCAACAGCCACTCGGGAGAAGTGTACGGTGTGTCCTGAAACATCTAAAAAACACAGCTTGGAGAGCATAGGGCACTGCCACTCATGGGCGTATAAATTGGGAAAACTAAAAATCAGCAAGACACATGCACCCCAAAGTTTAGGGCTGCTCTGTTGACAAGAACCCCCACTTCATTACACCTTAAATATCCTAGGAAAGAGAAAAATGGATAAAGAAGTTGGGGTCCTCATGTACAATGGAATATCACTCAGCCATGAAATCAACGTCATAAGGCTAGTAGCAGCACGATGAGTGGATTTAGGTACGACGATTCTAAGTGAAATAAGTCACACAGAAAAAGACACTTATCATAAGATATCACTTAGAGAGGGAATGTAAAAACCGCTACACTTGAACTGAATTACAAAACAGAACAGAGTCACACGTTTAGAAAACACACTATGGCTGCTGAACGGGAAAGGTGAGGTGGGGTGATGCATAAAACAAGGGTTTCAAATTAGCTCAGATACCGTTCCATAAACCCAATATGTAAGAGACAAGACCTATTCCTTTTTCAGTGAACTGGACTCAACACCCCCTATTCACCGCACAAGAATATATCTGACTAGTAAGAATCCTCAAACCTATGTATTGATATCTCTCTGTAAGTGAGTCAAGGGGGTGTAAAGCGGCATAAACACAGCCATGAAAAGCAGCTAAACCCCATTATAAAAATAAATTACTTTTCAAAACCCGTGAAACAAAGACAGTGAAAGAGAGAGAAATTCTTCCAAAATTCGTTCAGGGGCTGTGATGCAACCTGGATTGACCATATCTAGACCCACAGCTGATTGAGACATAAGGGTGGACACTCTTGGGGCTGAGAGGTTCGGTGAGGTTGGGTGAGCCAACGCAGACCCTTTCAAGTAATACTGCATGGTACCCATCCCATGGGTCCCAAATCTCCAGGTTCAAGGGCATCTTCCTACATCGAAAACAGGCATGAGAAACCCAGAAGATGGTACACCGTGTGATCGGGAAAGGTTTCTAAAACGCACCTCATTTCTCATCTCCTTTGCTCGGGTTCGCCATTCCAGCCGATTTACTAGCCATCTCCCTCCTTGGAGAATCAGCACCTTTAACCTCCTGTTCCGTACAGGTTGCAATTAGTCCTGAGGATGAACGGGAAGAGGGGGAACCAATGAGAGACTAGCTCTAGGTGTTGGGACAGGCACAGGTCACTCTATTTTCCCATCAGGAAGAAGAATTAAGCACAAGCTCAGCCTGCCCCCCAGAACCAGAAGAGGGCCTGAAGCAATCCTGCGCTTTTGCGGCCAGCTCCCAAAAAAGCGAGTTGAAAAATGGAGCTCAGGGGCACTGCAATTCACAAACCTGCAGAGTTTTAAATGATACCTCTCGTCCACAAATATATTAAGGGAAGGCAACGAAGAGGCTTTGAAAGCAAGGCAGAATTGCAGGGAACAGATTTCAGGAGGTAGATTCGAATCGCCTTGAAAGCACATGAAAAGCGGCCAAACGTGGACAATGATGCTCTTGGCCAAAAAGGGCGTATGCGTTTTTTCCTGAATATATTCAGGAAAAAACGCATACGCCCTTTTTGGCCAACCAAGCAACCTGGAAAGGCCAATCAGCGCTCCAAAGAAGTCTCGCTTCCCAGCGGGCAAAAGGGCCATGCGGAAAAAAGTGTCCAAACCAGAACTGCACGACCGGCCATGGAGAAATGGGAGCCTTGCTTCGCTGATGGGCGGGATGTAAATTGCCAACAGCCACTCGGGAGAAGTGTACGGTGTGTCCTGAAACATCTAAAAAACACAGCTTGGAGAGCATAGGGCACTTCCACTCATGGGCGTATAAATTGGGAAAACTAAAAATCAGCAAGACACAGGCACCCCAAAGTTTAGGGCTGCTCTGTTGACAAGAACCCCCACTTCATTACACCTTAAATATCCTAGGAAAGAGAAAAATGGATAAAGAAGTTGTGGTCCTCATGTACAATGGAATATCACTCAGCCATGAAATCAACGTCATAAGGCTAGTAGCAGCACGATGAGTGGATTTAGGTACGACGATTCTAAGTGAAATAAGTCACACAGAAAAAGACACTTATCATAAGATATCACTTAGAGAGGGAATGTAAAAACCGCTACACTTGAACTGAATTACAAACAGAACAGAGTCACACGTTTAGAAAACACACTATGGCTGCTGAACGGGAAAGGTGAGGTGGGGTGATGCATAAAACAAGGGTTTCAAATTAGCTCCGATACCGTTCCATAAACCCAATATTTAAGAGACAAGACCTATTCCTTTTTCAGTGAACTGGACTCAACACCCCCTATTCACCGCACAAGAATATATCTGACTACTAAGAATCCTCAAACCTATGTATTGATATCTCTCTGTAAGTGAGTCAAGGGGGTGTAAAGCGGCATAAACACAGCCGTGAAAAGCAGCTAAACCCCATTATAAAAATAAATTACTTTTCAAAACCCGTGAAACAAAGACAGTGAAAGAGAGAGAAATTCTTACAAAATTCGTTCAGGGGCTGTGATGCAACCTGGATTGACCATATCTAGACCCACAGCTGATTGAGACTTAAGGGTGGACACTCTTGGGGCTGAGAGGTTCGGTGAGGTTGGGTGAGCCAACGCAGACCCTTTCAAGTAATACTGCATGGTACCCATCCCATGGGTCCCAAATCTCCAGGTTCAAGGGCATCTTCCTACATTGAAAACAGGCATGAGAAACCCAGAAGATGGTACACCGTGTGATCGGGAAAGGTTTCTAAAACGCACCTCATTTCTCATCTCCTTTGCTCGGGTTCGCCATTCCAGCCGATTTACTAGCCATCTCCCTCCTTGGAGAATCAGCACCTTTAACCTCCTGTTCCGTACAGGTTGCAATTTGTCCTGAGGATGAACGGGAAGAGGGGGAACCAATGAGAGACTAGCTCTAGGTGTTGGGACAGGCACAGGTCACTCTATTTTCCCATCAGGAAGAAGAATTAAGCACAAGCTCAGCCTGCCCCCCAGAACCAGAAGAGGGCCTGAAGCAATCCTGCGCTTTTGCGGCCAGCTCCCAAAAAAGCGAGTTGAAAAATGGAGCTCAGGGGCACTGCAATTCACAAACCTGCAGAGTTTTAAATGATACCTCTCGTCCACAAATATATTAAGGGAAGGCAACGAAGAGGCTTTGAAAGCAAGGCAGAATTGCAGGAAACAGATTTCAGGAGGTAGATTCGAATCGCCTTGAAAGCACATGAAAAGCGGCCAAACGTGGACAATGATGCCCTTGGCCAAAAAGGGCGTATGCGTTTTTTCCTGAATATATTCAGGAAAAAACGCATACGCCCTTTTTGGCCAACCAAGCAACCTGGAAAGGCAAATCAGCGCTCCAAAGAAGTCTCGCTTCCCAGCGGGCAAAAGGGCCATGCGGAAAAAAGTGTCCAAACCAGAACTGCACGACCGGCCATGGAGAAATGGGAGCCTTGCTTCGCTGATGGGCGGGATGTAAATTGCCAACAGCCACTCGGGAGAAGTGTACGGTGTGTCCTGAAACATCTAAAAAACACAGCTTGGAGAGCATAGGGCACTTCCACTCATGGGCGTATAAATTGGGAAAACTAAAAATCAGCAAGACACAGGCACCCCAAAGTTTAGGGCTGCTCTGTTGACAAGAACCCCCACTTCATTACACCTTAAATATCCTAGGAAAGAGAAAAATGGATAAAGAAGTTGGGGTCCTCATGTACAATGGAATATCACTCAGCCATGAAATCAACGTCATAAGGCTAGTAGCAGCACGATGAGTGGATTTAGGTACGACGATTCTAAGTGAAATAAGTCACACAGAAAAAGACACTTATCCTAAGATATCACTTAGAGAGGGAATGTAAAAACCGCTACACTTGAACTGAATTACAAAACAGAACAGAGTCACACGTTTAGAAAACACACTATGGCTGCTGAACGGGAAAGGTGAGGTGGGGTGATGCATAAAACAAGGGTTTCAAATTAGCTCCGATACCGTTCCATAAACCCAATATGTAAGAGACAAGACCTATTCCTTTTTCAGTGAACTGGACTCAACACCCCCTATTCACCGCACAAGAATATATCTGACGAGTAAGAATCCTCAAACCTATGTATTGATATCTCTCTGTAAGTGAGTCAAGGGGGTGTAAAGCGGCATAAACACAGCCGTGAAAAGCAGCTAAACCCCATTATAAAAATAAATTACTTTTCAAAACCCGTGAAACAAAGACAGTGAAAGAGAGAGAAATTCTTCCAAAATTCGTTCAGGGGCTGTGATGCAACCTGGATTGACCATATCTAGACCCACAGCTGATTGAGACATAAGGGTGGACACTCTTGGGGCTGAGAGGTTCGGTGAGGTTGGGTGAGCCAACGCAGACCCTTTCAAGTAATACTGCATGGTACCCATCCCATGGGTCCCAAATCTCCAGGTTCAAGGGCATCTTCCTACATCGAAAACAGGCATGAGAAACCCAGAAGATGGTACACCGTGTGATCGGGAAAGGTTTCTAAAACGCACCTCATTTCTCATCTCCTTTGCTCGGGTTCGCCATTCCAGCCGATTTACTAGCCATCTCCCTCCTTGGAGAATCAGCACCTTTAACCTCCTGTTCCGTACAGGTTGCAATTTGTCCTGAGGATGAACGGGAAGAGGGGGAACCAATGAGAGACTAGCTCTAGGTGTTGGGACAGGCACAGGTCACTCTATTTTCCCATCAGGAAGAAGAATTAAGCACAAGCTCAGACTGCCCCCCAGAACCAGAAGAGGGCCTGAAGCAATCCTGCGCTTTTGCGGCCGGCTCCCAAAAGAGCGAGTTGAAAAATGGAGCTCAGGGGCACTGCAATTCACAAACCTGCAGAGTTTTAAATGATACCTCTCGTCCACAAATATATTAAGGGAAGGCAACGAAGAGGCTTTGAAAGCAAGGCAGAATTGCAGGAAACAGATTTCAGGAGGTAGATTCGAATCGCCTTGAAAGCACATGAAAAGCGGCCAAACGTGGACAATGATGCCCTTGGCCAAAAAGGGCGTATGCGTTTTTTCCTGAATATATTCAGGAAAAAACGCATACGCCCTTTTTGGCCAACCAAGCAACCTGGAAAGGCCAATCAGCGCTCCAAAGAAGTCTCGCTTCCCAGCGGGCAAAAGGGCCATGCGGAAAAAAGTGTCCAAACCAGAACTGCACGACCGGCCATGGAGAAATGGGAGCCTTGCTTCGCTGATGGGCGGGATGTAAATTGCCAACAGCCACTCGGGAGAAGTGTACGGTGTGTCCTGAAACATCTAAAAAACACAGCTTGGAGAGCATAGGGCACTTCCACTCATGGGCGTATAAATTGGGAAAACTAAAAATCAGCAAGACACAGGCACCCCAAAGTTTAGGGCTGCTCTGTTGACAAGAACCCCCACTTCATTACACCTTAAATATCCTAGGAAAGAGAAAAATGGATAAAGAAGTTGGGGTCCTCATGTACAATGGAATATCACTCAGCCATGAAATCAACGTCATAAGGCTAGTAGCAGCACGATGAGTGGATTTAGGTACGACGATTCTAAGTGAAATAAGTCACACAGAAAAAGACACTTATCGTAAGATATCACTTAGAGAGGGAATGTAAAAACCGCTACACTTGAACTGAATTACAAAACAGAACAGAGTCACACGTTTAGAAAACACACTATGGCTGCTGAACGGGAAAGGTGAGGTGGGGTGATGCATAAAACAAGGGTTTCAAATTAGCTCCGATACCGTTCCATAAACCCAATATGTAAGAGACAAGACCTATTCCTTTTTCAGTGAACTGGACTCAACACCCCCTATTCACCGCACAAGAATATATCTGACTAGTAAGAATCCTCAAACCTATGTATTGATATCTCTCTGTAAGTGAGTCAAGGGGGTGTAAAGCGGCATAAACACAGCCGTGAAAAGCAGCTAAACCCCATTATAAAAATAAATTACTTTTCAAAACCCGTGAAACAAAGACAGTGAAAGAGAGAGAAATTCTTCCAAAATTCGTTCAGGGGCTGTGATGCAACCTGGATTGACCATATCTAGACCCACAGCTGATTGAGACATAAGGGTGGACACTCTTGGGGCTGAGAGGTTCGGTGAGGTTGGGTGAGCCAACGCAGACCCTTTCAAGTAATACTGCATGGTACCCATCCCATGGGTCCCAAATCTCCAGGTTCAAGGGCATCTTCCTACATCGAAAACAGGCATGAGAAACCCAGAAGATGGTACACCGTGTGATCGGGAAAGGTTTCTAAAACGCACCTCATTTCTCATCTCCTTTGCTCGGGTTCGCCATTCCAGCCGATTTACTAGCCATCTCCCTCCTTGGAGAATCAGCACCTTTAACCTCCTGTTCCGTACAGGTTGCAATTAGTCCTGAGGATGAACGGGAAGAGGGGGAACCAATGAGAGACTAGCTCTAGGTGTTGGGACAGGCACAGGTCACTCTATTTTCCCATCAGGAAGAAGAATTAAGCACAAGCTCAGCCTGCCCCCCAGAACCAGAAGAGGGCCTGAAGCAATCCTGCGCTTTTGCGGCCAGCTCCCAAAAAAGCGAGTTGAAAAATGGAGCTCAGGGGCACTGCAATTCACAAACCTGCAGAGTTTTCAATGATACCTCTCGTCCACAAATATATTAAGGGAAGGCAACGAAGAGGCTTTGAAAGCAAGGCAGAATTGCAGGAAACAGATTTCAGGAGGTAGATTCGAATCGCCTTGAAAGCACATGAAAAGCGGCAAAACGTGGACAATGATGCCCTTCGCCAAAAAGGGCGTATGCGTTTTTTCCTGAATATATTCAGGAAAAAACGCATACGCCCTTTTTGGCCAACCAAGCAACCTGGAAAGGCAAATCAGCGCTCCAAAGAAGTCTCGCTTCCCAGCGGGCAAAAGGGCCATGCGGAAAAAAGTGTCCAAACCAGAACTGCACGACCGGCCATGGAGAAATGGGAGCCTTGCTTCGCTGATGGGCGGGATGTAAATTGCCAACAGCCACTCGGGAGAAGTGTACGGTGTGTCCTGAAACATCTAAAAAACACAGCTTGGAGAGCATAGGGCACTTCCACTCATGGGCGTATAAATTGGGAAAACTAAAAATCAGCAAGACACAGGCACCCCAAAGTTTAGGGCTGCTCTGTTGACAAGAACCCCCACTTCATTACACCTTAAATATCCTAGGAAAGAGAAAAATGGATAAAGAAGTTGTGGTCCTCATGTACAATGGAATATCACTCAGCCATGAAATCAACGTCATAAGTCTAGTAGCAGCACGATGAGTGGATTTAGGTACGACGATTCTAAGTGAAATAAGTCACACAGAAAAAGACACTTATCCTAAGATATCACTTAGAGAGGGAATGTAAAAACCGCTACACTTGAACTGAATTGCAAAACAGAACAGAGTCACACGTTCAAAAACACACTATGGCTGCTGAACGGGCAAGGTGAGGTGGGGTGATGCATAAAACAAGGGTTTCAAATTAGCTCCGATACCGTTCCATAAACCCAATATGTAAGAGACATGACCTATTCCTTTTTCAGTGACCTGGACTCAACACCCCCTATTCACCGCACAAGAATATATCTGACTAGTAAGAATCTTCAAACCTATGTATTGATATCTCTCTGTAAGTGAGTCAAGGGGGTGTAAAGCGGCATAAAGACAGCTGTGAAAAGCAGCTAAACCCCATTATAAAAATAAATTACTTTTCAAAACCCGTGAAACAAAGACAGTGAAAGAGAGAGAAATTCTTCCAAAATTCGTTCAGGGGCTGTGATGCAACCTGGATTGACCATATCTAGACCCACTGCTGATTGAGACATAAGGGTGGACACTCTTGGGGCTGTGAGGTTCGGTGAGGTTGGGTGAGCCAACGCAGACCCTTTCAAGTAATACTGCATGGTACCCATCCCATGGGTCCCAAATCTCCAGGTTCAAGGGCATCTTCCTACATCGAAAACAGGCATGAGAAACCCAGAAGATGGTACACCGTGTGATCAGGAAAGGTTTCTAAAACGCACCTCATTTCTCATCTCCTTTGCTCGGGTTCGCCATTCCAGCCGATTTACTAGCCATCTCCCTCCTTGGAGAATCAGCACCTTTAACCTCCTGTTCCGTACAGTTTGCAATTTGTCCTGAGGATGAACGGGAAGAAGGGGAACCAATGAGAGACTAGCTCTAGGTGTTGGGACAGGCACAGGTCACTCTATTTTCCCATCAGGAAGAAGAATTAAGCACAAGCTCAGCCTGCCCCCCAGAACCAGAAGAGGGCCTGAAGCAATCCTGCGCTTTTATGGCCAGCTCCCAAAAAAGCGAGTTGAAAAATGGAGCTCAGGGGCACTGCAATTCACAAACCTGCAGAGTTTTAAATGATACCTCTCGTCCACAAATATATTAAGGGAAGGCAACGAAGAGGCTTTGAAAGCAAGGCAGAATTGCAGGAAACAGATTTCAGGAGGTAGATTAGAATCGCCTTGAAAGCACATGAAAAGCGGCAAAACGTGGACAATGATGCCCTTCGACAAAAAGGGCGTATGCGTTTTTTCCTGAATATATTCAGGAAAAAACGCATATGCCCTTTTTGGCCAACCAAGCAACCTGGAAAGGCAAATCAGCGCTCCAAAGAAGTCTCGCTTCCCAGCGGGCAAAAGGGCCATCCGGAAAAATGTGTCCAAACCAGAACTGCACGACGGGCCATGGAGAAATGGGAGCCTTGCTTCGCTGATGGGCGGGATGTAAATTGCCAAGAGCCACTCGGGAGAAGTGTACGGTGTGTCCAGAAACATCTAAAAAACACAGCTTGGAGAGCATAGGGCACTTCCACTCATGGGCGTATAAATTGGGAAAACTAAAAATCAGCAAGACACAGGCACCCCAAAGTTTAGGGCTGCTCTGTTGACAAGAACCCCCACTTCATTACACCTTAAATATCCTAGGAAAGAGAAAAATGGATAAAGAAGTTGTGGTCCTCATGTACAATGGAATATCACTCAGCCATGAAATCAACGTCATAAGGCTAGTAGCAGCACGATGAGTGGATTTAGGTACGACGATTCTAAGTGAAATAAGTCACACAGAAAAAGACACTTATCCTAAGATATCACTTAGAGAGGGAATGTAAAAACCGCTACACTTGAACTGAATTACAAAACAGAACAGAGTCACACGTTTAGGAAACACACTATGGCTGCTGAACGGGAAAGGTGAGGTGGGGTGATGCATAAAACAAGGGTTTCAAATTAGCTCCGATACCGTTCCATAAACCCAATATGTAAGACACAAGACCTATTCCTTTTTCAGTGAACTGGACTCAACACCCCCTATTCACCGCACAAGAATATATCTGACTAGTAAGAATCCTCAAACCTATGTATTGATATCTCTCTGTAAGTGAGTCAAGGGGGTGTAAAGCGGCATAAACACAGCCGTGAAAAGCAGCTAAACCCCATTATAAAAATAAATTACTTTTCAAAACCCGTGAAACAAAGACAGTGAAAGAGAGAGAAATTCTTCCAAAATTCGTTCAGGGGCTGTGATGCAACCTGGATTGACCATATCTAGACCCACAGCTGATTGAGACATAAGGGTGGACACTCTTGGGGCTGAGAGGTTCGGTGAGGTTGGGTGAGCCAACGCAGACCCTTTCAAGTAATACTGCATGGTACCCATCCCATGGGTCCCAAATCTCCAGGTTCAAGGGCATCTTCCTACATCGAAAACAGGCATGAGAAACCCAGAAGATGGTACACCGTGTGATCGGGAAAGGTTTCTAAAACGCACCTCATTTCTCATCTCCTTTGCTCGGGTTCGCCATTCCAGCCGATTTACTAGCCATCTCCCTCCTTGGAGAATCAGCACCTTTAACCTCCTGTTCCGTACAGGTTGCAATTAGTCCTGAGGATGAACGGGAAGAGGGGGAACCAATGAGAGACTAGCTCTAGGTGTTGGGACAGGCACAGGTCACTCTATTTTCCCATCAGGAAGAAGAATTAAGCACAAGCTCAGCCTGCCCCCCAGAACCAGAAGAGGGCCTGAAGCAATCCTGCGCTTTTGCGGCCAGCTCCCAAAAAAGCGAGTGGTAAAATGGAGCTCAGGGGCACTGCAATTGACAAAGCTGCAGAGTTTTAAATGATACCTCTCGTCCACAAATATATTAAGGGAAGGCAACGAAGAGGCTTTGAAAGCAAGGCAGAATTGCAGGAAACAGATTTCAGGAGGTAGATTCGAATCGCCTTGAAAGCACATGAAAAGCGGCAAAACGTGGACAATGATGCCCTTGGCCAAAAAGGGCGTATGCGTTTTTTCCTGAATATATTCAGGAAAAAACGCATACGCCCTTTTTGGCCAACCAAGCAACCTGGAAAGGCCAATCAGCGCTCCAAAGAAGTCTCGCTTCCCAGCGGGCAAAAGGGCCATGCGGAAAAAAGTGTCCAAACCAGAACTGCACGACCGGCCATGGAGAAATGGGAGCCATGCTTCGCTGATGGGCGGGATGTAAATTGCCAACAGCCACTCGGGAGAAGTGTACGGTGTGTCCTGAAACATCTAAAAAACACAGCTTGGAGAGCATAGGGCACTTCCACTCATGGGCGTATAAATTGGGAAAACTAAAAATCAGCAAGACACAGGCACCCCAAAGTTTAGGGCTGCTCTGTTGACAAGAACCCCCACTTCATTACACCTTAAATATCCTAGGAAAGAGAAAAATGGATAAAGAAGTTGGGGTCCTCATGTACAATGCAATATCACACAGCCATGAAATCAACGTCATAAGGCTAGTAGCAGCACGATGAGTGGATTTAGGTACGACGATTCTAAGTGAAATAAGTCACACAGAAAAAGACACTTATCCTAAGATATCACTTAGAGAGGGAATGTAAAAACCGCTACACTTGAACTGAATTACAAAACAGAACAGAGTCACACGTTTAGAAAACACACTATGGCTGCTGAACGGGAAAGGTGAGGTGGGGTGATGCATAAAACAAGGGTTTCAAATTAGCTCCGATACCGTTCCATAAACCCAATATGTAAGAGACAAGACCTATTCCTTTTTCAGTGAACTGGACTCAACACCCCCTATTCACCACACAACAATATATCTGACTAGTAAGAATCCTCAAACCTATGTATTGATATCTCTCTGTAAGGGAGTCAAGGGGGTTTAAAGCGGCATAAACACAGCCGTGAAAAGCAGCTAAACCCCATTATAAAAATAAATTACTTTTCAAAATCCGTGAAACAAAGACAGTGAAAGAGAGAGAAATTCTTCCAAAATTCGTTCAGGGGCTGTGATGCAACCTGGATTGACCATATCTAGACCCACAGCTGATTGAGACATAAGGGTGGACACTCTTGGGGCTGAGAGGTTCGGTGAGGTTGGGTGAGCCAACGCAGACCCTTTCAAGTAATACTGCATGGTACCCATCCCATGGGTCCCAAATCTCCAGGTTCAAGGGCATCTTCCTACATCGAAAACAGGCATGAGAAACCCAGAAGATGGTACACCGTGTGATCGGGAAAGGTTTCTAAAACGCACCTCATTTCTCATCTCCTTTGCTCGGGTTCGCCATTCCAGCCGATTTACTAGCCATCTCCCTCCTTGGAGAATCAGCACCTTTAACCTCCTGTTCCGTACAGTTTGCAATTTGTCCTGAGGATGAACGGGAAGAGGGGGAACCAATGAGAGACTAGCTCTAGGTGTTGGGACAGGCACAGGTCACTCTATTTTCCCATCAGGAAGAAGAATTAAGCACAAGCTCAGCCTGCCCCCCAGAACCAGAAGAGGGCCTGAAGCAATCCTGCGCTTTTGCGGCCAGCTCCCAAAAAAGCGAGTTGAAAAATGGAGCTCAGGGGCACTGCAATTCACAAACCTGCAGAGTTTTAAATGATACCTCTCGTCCACAAATATATTAAGGGAAGGCAACGAAGAGGCTTTGAAAGCAAGGCAGAATTGCAGGAAACAGATTTCAGGAGGTAGATTCGAATCGCCTTGAAAGCACATGAAAAGCGGCCAAACGTGGACAATGATGCCCTTGGTCAAAAAGGGCGTATGCGTTTTTTCCTGAATATATTCAGGAAAAAACGCATACGCCCTTTTTGGCCAACCAAGCAACCTGGAAAGGCCAATCAGCGCTCCAAAGAAGTCTCGCTTCCCAGCGGGCAAAAGGGCCATGCGGAAAAAAGTGTCCAAACCAGAACTGCACGACCGGCCATGGAGAAATGGGAGCCTTGCTTCGCTGATGGGCGGGATGTAAATTGCCAACAGCCACTCGGGAGAAGTGTACGGTGTGTCCTGAAACATCTAAAAAACACAGCTTGGAGAGCATAGGGCACTTCCACTCATGGGCGTATAAATTGGGAAAACTAAAAATCAGCAAGACACAGGCACCCCAAAGTTTAGGGCTGCTCTGTTGACAAGAACCCCCACTTCATTACACCTTAAATATCCTAGGAAAGAGAAAAATGGATAAAGAAGTTGGGGTCCTCATGTACAATGGAATATCACTCAGCCATGAAATCAACGTCATAAGGCTAGTAGCAGCACGATGAGTGGATTTAGGTACGACGATTCTAAGTGAAATAAGTCACACAGAAAAAGACACTTATCCTAAGATATCACTTCGAGAGGGAATGTAAAAACCGCTACACTTGAACTGAATTACAAAACAGAACAGAGTCACACGTTTAGAAAACACACTATGGCTGCTGAACGGGAAAGGTGAGGTGGGGTGATGCATAAAACAAGGGTTTCAAATTAGCTCCGATACCGTTCCATAAACCCAATATGTAAGAGACAAGACCTATTCCTTTTTCAGTGAACTGGACTCAACACCCCCTATTCACCGCACAAGAATATATCTGACTAGTAAGAATACTCAAACCTATGTATTGATATCTCTCTGTAAGTGAGTCAAGGGGGTGTAAAGCGGCATAAACACAGCCGTGAAAAGCAGCTAAACCCCATTATAAAAATAAATTACTTTTCAAAACCCGTGAAACAAAGACAGTGAAAGAGAGAGAAATTCTTACAAAATTCGTTCAGGGGCTGTGATGCAACCTGGATTGACCATATCTAGACCCACAGCTGATTGAGACATAAGGGTGGACACTCTTGGGGCTGAGAGGTTCGGTGAGGTTGGGTGAGCCAACGCAGACCCTTTCAAGTAATACTGCATGGTACCCATCCCATGGGTCCCAAATCTCCAGGTTCAAGGGCATCTTCCTACATCGAAAACAGGCATGAGAAACCCAGAAGATGGTACACCGTGTGATCGGGAAAGGTTTCTAAAACGCACCTCATTTCTCATCTCCTTTGCTCGGGTTCGCCCTTCCAGCCGATTTACTAGCCATCTCCCTCCTTGGAGAATCAGCACCTTTAACCTCCTGTTCCGTACAGGTTGCAATTTGTCCTGAGGATGAACGGGAAGAGGGGGAACCAATGAGAGACTAGCTCTAGGTGTTGGGACAGGCACAGGTCACTCTATTTTCCCATCAGGAAGAAGAATTAAGCACAAGCTCAGCCTGCCCCCCAGAACCAGAAGAGGGCCTGAAGCAATCCTGCGCTTTTGCGGCCAGCTCCCAAAAAAGCGAGCTGAAAAATGGAGCTCAGGGGCACTGCAATTCACAAACCTGCAGAGTTTTAAATGATACCTCTCGTCCACAAATATATTAAGGGAAGGCAACGAAGAGGCTTTGAAAGCAAGGCAGAATTGCAGGGAACAGATTTCAGGAGGTAGATTCGAATCGCCTTGAAAGCACATGAAAAGCGGCAAAACGTGGACAATGATGCCCTTGGCCAAAAAGGGCGTATGCGTTTTTTCCTGAATATATTCAGGAAAAAACGCATACGCCCTTTTGGGCCAACCAAGCAACCTGGAAAGGCCAATCAGCGCTCCAAAGAAGTCTCGCTTCCCAGCGGGCAAAAGGGCCATGCGGAAAAAAGTGTCCAAAGCAGAAATGCAGGACCGGCCATGGAGAAATGGGAGTCTTGCTACGCTGATGGTCGGGATGTAAATTGCCAACAGCCACTCGGGAGAAGTGTACGGTGTGTCCTGAAACATCTAAAAAACACAGCTTGGAGAGCATAGGGCACTTCCACTCATGGGCGTATAAATTGGGAAAACTAAAAATCAGCAAGACACAGGCACCCCAAAGTTTAGGGCTGCTCTGTTGACAAGAACCCCCACTTCATTACACCTTAAATATCCTAGGAAAGAGAAAAATGGATAAAGAAGTTGTGGTCCTCATGTACAATGGAATATCACTCAGCCATGAAATCAACGTCATAAGGCTAGTAGCAGCACGATGAGTGGATTTAGGTACGACGATTCTAAGTGAAATAAGTCACACAGAAAAAGACACTTATCGTAAGATATCACTTAGAGAGGGAATGTAAAAACCGCTACACTTGAACTGAATTACAAAACAGAACAGAGTCACACGTTTAGAAAACACACTATGGCTGCTGAACGGGAAAGGTGAGGTGGGGTGATGCATAAAACAAGGGTTTCAAATTAGCTCCGATACCGTTCCATAAACCCAATATGTAAGAGACAAGACCTATTCCTTTTTCAGTGAACTGGACTCAACACCCCCTATTCACCGCACAAGAATATATCTGACTAGTAAGAATCCTCAAACCTATGTATTGATATCTCTCTGTAAGTGAGTCAAGGGGGTGTAAAGCGGCATAAACACAGCCGTGAAAAGCAGCTAAACCCCATTATAAAAATAAATTACTTTTCAAAACCCGTGAAACAAAGACAGTGAAAGAGAGAGAAATTCTTCCAAAATTCGTTCAGGGGCTGTGATGCAACCTGGATTGACCATATCTAGACCCACAGCTGATTGAGACATAAGGGTGGACACTCTTGGGGCTGAGAGGTTCGGTGAGGTTGGGTGAGCCAACGCAGACCCTTTCAAGTAATACTGCATGGTACCCATCCCATGGGTCCCAAATCTCCAGGTTCAAGGGCATCTTCCTACATCGAAAACAGGCATGAGAAACCCAGAAGATGGTACACCGTGTGATCGGGAAAGGTTTCTAAAACGCACCTCATTTCTCATCTCCTTTGCTCGGGTTCGCCATTCCAGCCGATTTACTAGCCATCTCCCTCCTTGGAGAATCAGCACCTTTAACCTCCTGTTCCGTACAGGTTGCAATTAGTCCTGAGGATGAACGGGAAGAGGGGGAACCAATGAGAGACTAGCTCTAGGTGTTGGGACAGGCACAGGTCACTCTATTTTCCCATCAGGAAGAAGAATTAAGCACAAGCTCAGCCTGCCCCCCAGAACCAGAAGAGGGCCTGAAGCAATCCTGCGCTTTTGCGGCCAGCTCCCAAAAAAGCGAGTTGAAAAATGGAGCTCAGGGGCACTGCAATTCACAAACCTGCAGAGTTTTCAATGATACCTCTCGTCCACAAATATATTAAGGGAAGGCAACGAAGAGGCTTTGAAAGCAAGGCAGAATTGCAGGAAACAGATTTCAGGAGGTAGATTCGAATCGCCTTGAAAGCACATGAAAAGCGGCAAAACGTGGACAATGATGCCCTTCGCCAAAAAGGGCGTATGCGTTTTTTCCTGAATATATTCAGGAAAAAACGCATACGCCCTTTTTGGCCAACCAAGCAACCTGGAAAGGCAAATCAGCGCTCCAAAGAAGTCTCGCTTCCCAGCGGGCAAAAGGGCCATGCGGAAAAAAGTGTCCAAACCAGAACTGCACGACCGGCCATGGAGAAATGGGAGCCTTGCTTCGCTGATGGGCGGGATGTAAATTGCCAACAGCCACTCGGGAGAAGTGTACGGTGTGTCCTGAAACATCTAAAAAACACAGCTTGGAGAGCATAGGGCACTTCCACTCATGGGCGTATAAATTGGGAAAACTAAAAATCAGCAAGACACAGGCACCCCAAAGTTTAGGGCTGCTCTGTTGACAAGAACCCCCACTTCATTACACCTTAAATATCCTAGGAAAGAGAAAAATGGATAAAGAAGTTGTGGTCCTCATGTACAATGGAATATCACTCAGCCATGAAATCAACGTCATAAGTCTAGTAGCAGCACGATGAGTGGATTTAGGTACGACGATTCTAAGTGAAATAAGTCACACAGAAAAAGACACTTATCCTAAGATATCACTTAGAGAGGGAATGTAAAAACCGCTACACTTGAACTGAATTGCAAAACAGAACAGAGTCACACGTTCAAAAACACACTATGGCTGCTGAACGGGCAAGGTGAGGTGGGGTGATGCATAAAACAAGGGTTTCAAATTAGCTCCGATACCGTTCCATAAACCCAATATGTAAGAGACATGACCTATTCCTTTTTCAGTGACCTGGACTCAACACCCCCTATTCACCGCACAAGAATATATCTGACTAGTAAGAATCTTCAAACCTATGTATTGATATCTCTCTGTAAGTGAGTCAAGGGGGTGTAAAGCGGCATAAAGACAGCTGTGAAAAGCAGCTAAACCCCATTATAAAAATAAATTACTTTTCAAAACCCGTGAAACAAAGACAGTGAAAGAGAGAGAAATTCTTCCAAAATTCGTTCAGGGGCTGTGATGCAACCTGGATTGACCATATCTAGACCCACTGCTGATTGAGACATAAGGGTGGACACTCTTGGGGCTGTGAGGTTCGGTGAGGTTGGGTGAGCCAACGCAGACCCTTTCAAGTAATACTGCATGGTACCCATCCCATGGGTCCCAAATCTCCAGGTTCAAGGGCATCTTCCTACATCGAAAACAGGCATGAGAAACCCAGAAGATGGTACACCGTGTGATCAGGAAAGGTTTCTAAAACGCACCTCATTTCTCATCTCCTTTGCTCGGGTTCGCCATTCCAGCCGATTTACTAGCCATCTCCCTCCTTGGAGAATCAGCACCTTTAACCTCCTGTTCCGTACAGTTTGCAATTTGTCCTGAGGATGAACGGGAAGAAGGGGAACCAATGAGAGACTAGCTCTAGGTGTTGGGACAGGCACAGGTCACTCTATTTTCCCATCAGGAAGAAGAATTAAGCACAAGCTCAGCCTGCCCCCCAGAACCAGAAGAGGGCCTGAAGCAATCCTGCGCTTTTATGGCCAGCTCCCAAAAAAGCGAGTTGAAAAATGGAGCTCAGGGGCACTGCAATTCACAAACCTGCAGAGTTTTAAATGATACCTCTCGTCCACAAATATATTAAGGGAAGGCAACGAAGAGGCTTTGAAAGCAAGGCAGAATTGCAGGAAACAGATTTCAGGAGGTAGATTAGAATCGCCTTGAAAGCACATGAAAAGCGGCAAAACGTGGACAATGATGCCCTTCGCCAAAAAGGGCGTATGCGTTTTTTCCTGAATATATTCAGGAAAAAACGCATATGCCCTTTTTGGCCAACCAAGCAACCTGGAAAGGCAAATCAGCGCTCCAAAGAAGTCTCGCTTCCCAGCGGGCAAAAGGGCCATGCGGAAAAATGTGTCCAAACCAGAACTGCACGACGGGCCATGGAGAAATGGGAGCCTTGCTTCGCTGATGGGCGGGATGTAAATTGCCAAGAGCCACTCGGGAGAAGTGTACGGTGTGTCCAGAAACATCTAAAAAACACAGCTTGGAGAGCATAGGGCACTTCCACTCATGGGCGTATAAATTGGGAAAACTAAAAATCAGCAAGACACAGGCACCCCAAAGTTTAGGGCTGCTCTGTTGACAAGAACCCCCACTTCATTACACCTTAAATATCCTAGGAAAGAGAAAAATGGATAAAGAAGTTGTGGTCCTCATGTACAATGGAATATCACTCAGCCATGAAATCAACGTCATAAGGCTAGTAGCAGCACGATGAGTGGATTTAGGTACGACGATTCTAAGTGAAATAAGTCACACAGAAAAAGACACTTATCCTAAGATATCACTTAGAGAGGGAATGTAAAAACCGCTACACTTGAACTGAATTACAAAACAGAACAGAGTCACACGTTTAGGAAACACACTATGGCTGCTGAACGGGAAAGGTGAGGTGGGGTGATGCATAAAACAAGGGTTTCAAATTAGCTCCGATACCGTTCCATAAACCCAATATGTAAGACACAAGACCTATTCCTTTTTCAGTGAACTGGACTCAACACCCCCTATTCACCGCACAAGAATATATCTGACTAGTAAGAATCCTCAAACCTATGTATTGATATCTCTCTGTAAGTGAGTCAAGGGGGTGTAAAGCGGCATAAACACAGCCGTGAAAAGCAGCTAAACCCCATTATAAAAATAAATTACTTTTCAAAACCCGTGAAACAAAGACAGTGAAAGAGAGAGAAATTCTTCCAAAATTCGTTCAGGGGCTGTGATGCAACCTGGATTGACCATATCTAGACCCACAGCTGATTGAGACATAAGGGTGGACACTCTTGGGGCTGAGAGGTTCGGTGAGGTTGGGTGAGCCAACGCAGACCCTTTCAAGTAATACTGCATGGTACCCATCCCATGGGTCCCAAATCTCCAGGTTCAAGGGCATCTTCCTACATCGAAAACAGGCATGAGAAACCCAGAAGATGGTACACCGTGTGATCGGGAAAGGTTTCTAAAACGCACCTCATTTCTCATCTCCTTTGCTCGGGTTCGCCATTCCAGCCGATTTACTAGCCATCTCCCTCCTTGGAGAATCAGCACCTTTAACCTCCTGTTCCGTACAGGTTGCAATTAGTCCTGAGGATGAACGGGAAGAGGGGGAACCAATGAGAGACTAGCTCTAGGTGTTGGGACAGGCACAGGTCACTCTATTTTCCCATCAGGAAGAAGAATTAAGCACAAGCTCAGCCTGCCCCCCAGAACCAGAAGAGGGCCTGAAGCAATCCTGCGCTTTTGCGGCCAGCTCCCAAAAAAGCGAGTGGTAAAATGGAGCTCAGGGGCACTGCAATTGACAAAGCTGCAGAGTTTTAAATGATACCTCTCGTCCACAAATATATTAAGGGAAGGCAACGAAGAGGCTTTGAAAGCAAGGCAGAATTGCAGGAAACAGATTTCAGGAGGTAGATTCGAATCGCCTTGAAAGCACATGAAAAGCGGCAAAACGTGGACAATGATGCCCTTGGCCAAAAAGGGCGTATGCGTTTTTTCCTGAATATATTCAGGAAAAAACGCATACGCCCTTTTTGGCCAACCAAGCAACCTGGAAAGGCCAATCAGCGCTCCAAAGAAGTCTCGCTTCCCAGCGGGCAAAAGGGCCATGCGGAAAAAAGTGTCCAAACCAGAACTGCACGACCGGCCATGGAGAAATGGGAGCCTTGCTTCGCTGATGGGCGGGATGTAAATTGCCAACAGCCACTCGGGAGAAGTGTACGGTGTGTCCTGAAACATCTAAAAAACACAGCTTGGAGAGCATAGGGCACTTCCACTCATGGGCGTATAAATTGGGAAAACTAAAAATCAGCAAGACACAGGCACCCCAAAGTTTAGGGCTGCTCTGTTGACAAGAACCCCCACTTCATTACACCTTAAATATCCTAGGAAAGAGAAAAATGGATAAAGAAGTTGGGGTCCTCATGTACAATGCAATATCACACAGCCATGAAATCAACGTCATAAGGCTAGTAGCAGCACGATGAGTGGATTTAGGTACGACGATTCTAAGTGAAATAAGTCACACAGAAAAAGACACTTATCCTAAGATATCACTTAGAGAGGGAATGTAAAAACCGCTACACTTGAACTGAATTACAAAACAGAACAGAGTCACACGTTTAGAAAACACACTATGGCTGCTGAACGGGAAAGGTGAGGTGGGGTGATGCATAAAACAAGGGTTTCAAATTAGCTCCGATACCGTTCCATAAACCCAATATGTAAGAGACAAGACCTATTCCTTTTTCAGTGAACTGGACTCAACACCCCCTATTCACCACACAACAATATATCTGACTAGTAAGAATCCTCAAACCTATGTATTGATATCTCTCTGTAAGGGAGTCAAGGGGGTTTAAAGCGGCATAAACACAGCCGTGAAAAGCAGCTAAACCCCATTATAAAAATAAATTACTTTTCAAAATCCGTGAAACAAAGACAGTGAAAGAGAGAGAAATTCTTCCAAAATTCGTTCAGGGGCTGTGATGCAACCTGGATTGACCATATCTAGACCCACAGCTGATTGAGACATAAGGGTGGACACTCTTGGGGCTGAGAGGTTCGGTGAGGTTGGGTGAGCCAACGCAGACCCTTTCAAGTAATACTGCATGGTACCCATCCCATGGGTCCCAAATCTCCAGGTTCAAGGGCATCTTCCTACATCGAAAACAGGCATGAGAAACCCAGAAGATGGTACACCGTGTGATCGGGAAAGGTTTCTAAAACGCACCTCATTTCTCATCTCCTTTGCTCGGGTTCGCCATTCCAGCCGATTTACTAGCCATCTCCCTCCTTGGAGAATCAGCACCTTTAACCTCCTGTTCCGTACAGTTTGCAATTTGTCCTGAGGATGAACGGGAAGAGGGGGAACCAATGAGAGACTAGCTCTAGGTGTTGGGACAGGCACAGGTCACTCTATTTTCCCATCAGGAAGAAGAATTAAGCACAAGCTCAGCCTGCCCCCCAGAACCAGAAGAGGGCCTGAAGCAATCCTGCGCTTTTGCGGCCAGCTCCCAAAAAAGCGAGTTGAAAAATGGAGCTCAGGGGCACTGCAATTCACAAACCTGCAGAGTTTTAAATGATACCTCTCGTCCACAAATATATTAAGGGAAGGCAACGAAGAGGCTTTGAAAGCAAGGCAGAATTGCAGGAAACAGATTTCAGGAGGTAGATTCGAATCGCCTTGAAAGCACATGAAAAGCGGCCAAACGTGGACAATGATGCCCTTGGTCAAAAAGGGCGTATGCGTTTTTTCCTGAATATATTCAGGAAAAAACGCATACGCCCTTTTTGGCCAACCAAGCAACCTGGAAAGGCCAATCAGCGCTCCAAAGAAGTCTCGCTTCCCAGCGGGCAAAAGGGCCATGCGGAAAAAAGTGTCCAAACCAGAACTGCACGACCGGCCATGGAGAAATGGGAGCCTTGCTTCGCTGATGGGCGGGATGTAAATTGCCAACAGCCACTCGGGAGAAGTGTACGGTGTGTCCTGAAACATCTAAAAAACACAGCTTGGAGAGCATAGGGCACTTCCACTCATGGGCGTATAAATTGGGAAAACTAAAAATCAGCAAGACACAGGCACCCCAAAGTTTAGGGCTGCTCTGTTGACAAGAACCCCCACTTCATTACACCTTAAATATCCTAGGAAAGAGAAAAATGGATAAAGAAGTTGGGGTCCTCATGTACAATGGAATATCACTCAGCCATGAAATCAACGTCATAAGGCTAGTAGCAGCACGATGAGTGGATTTAGGTACGACGATTCTAAGTGAAATAAGTCACACAGAAAAAGACACTTATCCTAAGATATCACTTAGAGAGGGAATGTAAAAACCGCTACACTTGAACTGAATTACAAAACAGAACAGAGTCACACGTTTAGAAAACACACTATGGCTGCTGAACGGGAAAGGTGAGGTGGGGTGATGCATAAAACAAGGGTTTCAAATTAGCTCCGATACCGTTCCATAAACCCAATATGTAAGAGACAAGACCTATTCCTTTTTCAGTGAACTGGACTCAACACCCCCTATTCACCGCACAAGAATATATCTGACTAGTAAGAATACTCAAACCTATGTATTGATATCTCTCTGTAAGTGAGTCAAGGGGGTGTAAAGCGGCATAAACACAGCCGTGAAAAGCAGCTAAACCCCATTATAAAAATAAATTACTTTTCAAAACCCGTGAAACAAAGACAGTGAAAGAGAGAGAAATTCTTACAAAATTCGTTCAGGGGCTGTGATGCAACCTGGATTGACCATATCTAGACCCACAGCTGATTGAGACATAAGGGTGGACACTCTTGGGGCTGAGAGGTTCGGTGAGGTTGGGTGAGCCAACGCAGACCCTTTCAAGTAATACTGCATGGTACCCATCCCATGGGTCCCAAATCTCCAGGTTCAAGGGCATCTTCCTACATCGAAAACAGGCATGAGAAACCCAGAAGATGGTACACCGTGTGATCGGGAAAGGTTTCTAAAACGCACCTCATTTCTCATCTCCTTTGCTCGGGTTCGCCCTTCCAGCCGATTTACTAGCCATCTCCCTCCTTGGAGAATCAGCACCTTTAACCTCCTGTTCCGTACAGGTTGCAATTTGTCCTGAGGATGAACGGGAAGAGGGGGAACCAATGAGAGACTAGCTCTAGGTGTTGGGACAGGCACAGGTCACTCTATTTTCCCATCAGGAAGAAGAATTAAGCACAAGCTCAGCCTGCCCCCCAGAACCAGAAGAGGGCCTGAAGCAATCCTGCGCTTTTGCGGCCAGCTCCCAAAAAAGCGAGCTGAAAAATGGAGCTCAGGGGCACTGCAATTCACAAACCTGCAGAGTTTTAAATGATACCTCTCGTCCACAAATATATTAAGGGAAGGCAACGAAGAGGCTTTGAAAGCAAGGCAGAATTGCAGGGAACAGATTTCAGGAGGTAGATTCGAATCGCCTTGAAAGCACATGAAAAGCGGCAAAACGTGGACAATGATGCCCTTGGCCAAAAAGGGCGTATGCGTTTTTTCCTGAATATATTCAGGAAAAAACGCATACGCCCTTTTGGGCCAACCAAGCAACCTGGAAAGGCCAATCAGCGCTCCAAAGAAGTCTCGCTTCCCAGCGGGCAAAAGGGCCATGCGGAAAAAAGTGTCCAAAGCAGAAATGCAGGACCGGCCATGGAGAAATGGGAGCCTTGCTACGCTGATGGGTGGGATGTAAATTGCCAACAGCCACTCGGGAGAAGTGTACGGTGTGTCCTGAAACATCTAAAAAACACAGCTTGGAGAGCATAGGGCACTTCCACTCATGGGCGTATAAATTGGGAAAACTAAAAATCAGCAAGACACAGGCACCCCAAAGTTTAGGGCTGCTCTGTTGACAAGAACCCCCACTTCATTACAACTTAAATATCCTAGGAAAGAGAAAAATGGATAAAGAAGTTGTGGTCCTCATGTACAATGGAATATCACTCAGCCATGAAATCAACGTCATAAGGCTAGTAGCAGCACGATGAGTGGATTTAGGTACGACGATTCTAAGTGAAATAAGTCACACAGAAAAAGACACTTATCATAAGATATCACTTAGAGAGGGAATGTAAAAACCGCTACACTTGAACTGAATTGCAAAACAGAACAGAGTCACACGTTTAGGAAACACACTATGGCTGCTGAACGGGAAAGGTGAGGTGGGGTGATGCATAAAACAAGGGTTTCAAATTAGCTCCGATACCGTTCCATAAACCCAATATGTAAGAGACAAGACCTATTCCTTTTTCAGTGAACTGGACTCAACACCCCCTATTCACCGCACAAGAATATATCTGACTAGTAAGAATCCTCAAACCTATGTATTGATATCTCTCTGTAAGTGAGTCAAGGGGGTGTAAAGCGGCATAAACACAGCCGTGAAAAGCAGCTAAATCCCATTATAAAAATAAATTACTTTTCAAAACCCGTGAAACAAAGACAGTGAAAGAGAGAGAAATTCTTCCAAAATTCGTTCAGGGGCTGGGATGCAACCTGGATTGACCATATCTAGACCCACAGCTGATTGAGACATAAGGGTGGACACTCTTGGGGCTGAGAGGTTCGGTGAGGTTGGGTGAGCCAACGCAGACCCTTTCAAGTAATACTGCATGGTACCCATCCTATGGGTCCCAAATCTCCAGGTTCAAGGGCATCTTCCTACATCGAAAACAGGCATGAGAAACCCAGAAGATGGTACAACGTGTGATCGGGAAAGGTTTCTAAAACGCACCTCATTTCTCATCTCCTTTGCTCGGGTTCGCCCTTCCAGCCACTTTACTAGCCATCTCCCTCCTTGGAGAATCAGCACCTTTAACCTCCTGTTCCGTACAGGTTGCAATTTGTCCTGAGGATGAAAGGGAAGAGGGGGAACCAATGAGAGACTAGCTCTAGGTGTTGGGACAGGCACAGGTCACTCTATTTTCCCATCAGGAAGAAGAATTAAGCACAAGCTCAGCCTGCCCCCCAGAACCAGAAGAGGGCCTGAAGCAATCCTGCGCTTTTGCGGCCAGCTCCCAAAAAAGCGAGCTGAAAAATGGAGCTCAGGGGCACTGCAATTCACAAACCTGCAGAGTTTTAAATGATACCTCTCGTCCACAAATATATTAAGGGAAGGCAACGAAGAGGCTTTGAAAGCAAGGCAGAATTGCAGGAAACAGATTTCAGGAGGTAGATTCGAATCGCCTTGAAAGCACATGAAAAGCGGCAAAACGTGGACAATGATGCCCTTGGCCAAAAAGGGCGTATGCGTTTTTTCCTGAATATATTCAGGAAAAAACGCATACGCCCTTTTGGGCCAACCAAGCAACCTGGAAAGGCAAATCAGCGCTCCAAAGAAGTCTCGCTTCCCAGCGGGCAAAAGGGCCATGCGGAAAAAAGTGTCCAAAGCAGAAATGCAGGACCGGCCATGGAGAAATGGGAGCCTTGCTACGCTGATGGGTGGGATGTAAATTGCCAACAGCCACTCGGGAGAAGTGTACGGTGTGTCCTGAAACATCTAAAAAACACAGCTTGGAGAGCATAGGGCACTTCCACTCATGGGCGTATAAATTGGGAAAACTAAAAATCAGCAAGACACAGGCACCCCAAAGTTTAGGGCTGCTCTGTTGACAAGAACCCCCACTTCATTACAACTTAAATATCCTAGGAAAGAGAAAAATGGATAAAGAAGTTGTGGTCCTCATGTACAATGGAATATCACTCAGCCATGAAATCAACGTCATAAGGCTAGTAGCAGCACGATGAGTGGATTTTGGTACGACGATTCTAAGTGAAATAAGTCACACAGAAAAAGACACTTATCATAAGATATCACTTAGAGAGGGAATGTAAAAACCGCTACACTTGAACTGAATTGCAAAACAGAACAGAGTCACACGTTTAGGAAACACACTATGGCTGCTGAACGGGAAAGGTGAGGTGGGGTGATGCATAAAACAAGGGTTTCAAATTAGCTCCGATACCGTTCCATAAACCCAATATGTAAGAGACAAGACCTATTCCTTTTTCAGTGAACTGAACTCAACACCCCCTATTCACCGCACAAGAATATATCTGACTAGTAAGAATCCTCAAACCTATGTATTGATATCTCTCTGTAACTGAGTCAAGGGGGTGTAAAGCGGCATAAACACAGCCGTGAAAAGCAGCTAAATCCCATTATAAAAATAAATTACTTTTCAAAACCCGTGAAACAAAGACAGTGAAAGAGAGAGAAATTCTTCCAAAATTCGTTCAGGGGCTGGGATGCAACCTGGATTGACCATATCTAGACCCACAGCTGATTGAGACATAAGGGTGGACACTCTTGGGGCTGAGAGGTTCGGTGAGGTTGGGTGAGCCAACGCAGACCCTTTCAAGTAATACTGCATGGTACCCATCCCATGGGTCCCAAATCTCCAGGTTCAAGGGCATCTTCCTACATCGAAAACAGGCATGAGAAACCCAGAAGATGGTACACCGTGTGATCGGGAAAGGTTTCTAAAACGCACCTCATTTCTCATCTCCTTTGCTCGGGTTCGCCCTTCCAGCCGATTTACTAGCCATCTCCCTCCTTGGAGAATCAGCACCTTTAACCTCCTGTTCCGTACAGGTTGCAATTTGTCCTGAGGATGAACGGGAAGAGGGGGAACCAATGAGAGACTAGCTCTAGGTGTTGGGACAGGCACAGGTCACTCTATTTTCCCATCAGGAAGAAGAATTAAGCACAAGCTCAGCCTGCCCCCCAGAACCAGAAGAGGGCCTGAAGCAATCCTGCGCTTTTGCGGCCAGCTCCCAAAAAAGCGAGCTGAAAAATGGAGCTCAGGGGCACTGCAATTCACAAACCTGCAGAGTTTTAAATGATACCTCTCGTCCACAAATATATTAAGGGAAGGCAACGAAGAGGCTTTGAAAGCAAGGCAGAATTGCAGGAAACAGATTTCAGGAGGTAGATTCGAATCGCCTTGAAAGCACATGAAAAGCGGCAAAACGTGGACAATGATGCCCTTGGCCAAAAAGGGCGTATGCGTTTTTTCCTGAATATATTCAGGAAAAAATGCATACGCCCTTTTTGGCCAACCAAGCAACCTGGAAAGGCCAATCAGCGCTCCAAAGAAGTCTCGCTTCCCAGCGGGCAAAAGGGCCATGCGGAAAAAAGTGTCCAAAGCAGAAATGCAGGACCGGCCATGGAGAAATGGGAGCCTTGCTACGCTGAAGGGCGGGATGTAAATTGCCAACAGCCACTCGGGAGAAGTGTACGGTGTGTCCTGAAACATCTAAAAAACACAGCTTGGAGAGCATAGGGCACTTCCACTCATGGGCGTATAAATTGGGAAAACTAAAAATCAGCAAGACACAGGCACCCCAAAGTTTAGGGCTGCTCTGTTGACAAGAACCCCCACTTCATTACAACTTAAATATCCTAGGAAAGAGAAAAATGGATAAAGAAGTTGTGGTCCTCATGTACAATGGAATATCACTCAGCCATGAAATCAACGTCATAAGGCTAGTAGCAGCACGATGAGTGGATTTTGGTACGACGATTCTAAGTGAAATAAGTCACACAGAAAAAGACACTTATCATAAGATATCACTTAGAGAGGGAATGTAAAAACCGCTACACTTGAACTGAATTGCAAAACAGAACAGAGTCACACGTTTAGGAAACACACTATGGCTGCTGAACGGGAAAGGTGAGGTGGGGTGATGCATAAAACAAGGGTTTCAAATTAGCTCCGATACCGTTCCATAAACCCAATATGTAAGAGACAAGACCTATTCCTTTTTCAGTGAACTGGATTCAACACCCCCTATTCACCGCACAAGAATATATCTGACTAGTAAGAATCCTCAAACCTATGTATTGATATCTCTCTGTAAGTGAGTCAAGGGGGTGTAAAGCGGCATAAACACAGCCGTGAAAAGCAGCTAAACCCCATTATAAAAATAAATTACTTTTCAAAACCCGTGAAACAAAGACAGTGAAAGAGAGAGAAATTCTTCCAAAATTCGTTCAGGGGCTGTGATGCAACCTGGATTGACCATATCTAGACCCACAGCTGATTGAGACATAAGGGTGGACACTCTTGGGGCTGAGAGGTTCGGTGAGGTTGGGTGAGCCAACGCAGACCCTTTCAAGTAATACTGCATGGTACCCATCCTATGGGTCCCAAATCTCCAGGTTCAAGGGCATCTTCCTACATCGAAAACAGGCATGAGAAACCCAGAAGATGGTACAACGTGTGATCGGGAAAGGTTTCTAAAACGCACCTCATTTCTCATCTCCTTTGCTCGGGTTCGCCCTTCCAGCCACTTTACTAGCCATCTCCCTCCTTGGAGAATCAGCACCTTTAACCTCCTGTTCCGTACAGGTTGCAATTTGTCCTGAGGATGAAAGGGAAGAGGGGGAACCAATGAGAGACTAGCTCTAGGTGTTGGGACAGGCACAGGTCACTCTATTTTCCCATCAGGAAGAAGAATTAAGCACAAGCTCAGCCTGCCCCCCAGAACCAGAAGAGGGCCTGAAGCAATCCTGCGCTTTTGCGGCCAGCTCCCAAAAAAGCAACTGGAAAAATGGAGCTCAGGGGCACTGCAATTCACAAACCTGCAGAGTTTTAAATGATACCTCTCGTCCACAAATATATTAAGGGAAGGCAACGAAGAGGCTTTGAAAGCAAGGCAGAATTGCAGGAAACAGATTTCAGGAGGTAGATTCGAATCGCCTTGAAAGCACATGAAAAGCGGCAAAACGTGGACAATGATGCCCTTGGCCAAAAAGGGCGTATGCGTTTTTTCCTGAATATATTCAGGAAAAAACGCATACGCCCTTTTGGGCCAACCAAGCAACCTGGAAAGGCAAATCAGCGCTCCAAAGAAGTCTCGCTTCCCAGCGGGCAAAAGGGCCATGCGGAAAAAAGTGTCCAAAGCAGAAATGCAGGACCGGCCATGGAGAAATGGGAGCCTTGCTACGCTGATGGGTGGGATGTAAATTGCCAACAGCCACTCGGGAGAAGTGTACGGTGTGTCCTGAAACATCTAAAAAACACAGCTTGGAGAGCATAGGGCACTTCCACTCATGGGCGTATAAATTGGGAAAACTAAAAATCAGCAAGACACAGGCACCCCAAAGTTTAGGGCTGCTCTGTTGACAAGAACCCCCACGTCATTACACCTTAAATATCCTAGGAAAGAGAAAAATGGATAAAGAAGTTGGGGTCCTCATGTACAATGGAATATCACTCAGCCATGAAATCAACGTCATAAGGCTAGTAGCAGCACGATGAGTGGATTTAGGTACGACGATGCTAAGTGAAATAAGTCACACAGAAAAAGACACTTATCCTAAGATATCACTTATAGAGGGAATGTAAAAACCGCTACACTTGAACTGAATTGCAAAACAGAACAGAGTCACACGTTTAGGAAACACACTATGGCTGCTGAACGGGAAAGGTGAGGTGGGGTGATGCATAAAACAAGGGTTTCAAATTAGCTCCGATACCGTTCCATAAACCCAATATGTAAGAGACAAGACCTATTCCTTTTTCAGTGAACTGGACTCAACACCCCCTATTCACCGCACAAGAATATATCTGACTAGTAAGAATCCTCAAACCTATGTATTGATATCTCTCTGTAAGTGAGTCAAGGGGGTGTAAAGCGGCATAAACACAGCCGTGAAAAGCAGCTAAACCCCATTATAAAAATAAATTACTTTTCAAAACCCGTGAAACAAAGACAGTGAAAGAGAGAGAAATTCTTCCAAAATTCGTTCAGGGGCTGGGATGCAACCTGGATTGACCATATCTAGACCCACAGCTGATTGAGACATAAGGGTGGACACTCTTGGGGCTGAGAGGTTCGGTGAGGTTGGGTGAGCCAACGCAGACCCTTTCAAGTAATACTGCATGGTACCCATCCTATGGGTCCCAAATCTCCAGGTTCAAGGGCATCTTCCTACATCGAAAACAGGCATGAGAAACCCACAAGATGGTACACCGTGTGATCGGGAAAGGTTTCTAAAACGCACCTCATTTCTCATCTCCTTTGCTCGGGTTCGCCCTTCCAGCCGATTTACTAGCCATCTCCCTCTTTGGAGAATCAGCACCTTTAACCTCCTGTTCCGTACAGGTTGCAATTTGTCCTGAGGATGAACGGGAAGAGGGGGAACCAATGAGAGACTAGCTCTAGGTGTTGGGACAGGCACAGGTCACTCTATTTTCCCATCAGGAAGAAGAATTAAGCACAAGCTCAGCCTGCCCCCCAGAACCAGAAGAGGGCCTGAAGCAATCCTGCGCTTTTGCGGCCAGCTCCCAAAAAAGCGAGCTGAAAAATGGAGCTCAGGGGCACTGCAATTCACAAACCTGCAGAGTTTTAAATGATACCTCTCGTCCACAAATATATTAAGGGAAGGCAACGAAGAGGCTTTGAAAGCAAGGCAGAATTGCAGGAAACAGATTTCAGGAGGTAGATTCGAATCGCCTTGAAAGCACATGAAAAGCGGCAAAACGTGGACAATGATGCCCTTGGCCAAAAAGGGCGTATGCGTTTTTTCCTGAATATATTCAGGAAAAAACGCATACGCCCTTTTTGGCCAACCAAGCAACCTGGAAAGGCCAATCAGCGCTCCAAAGAAGTCTCGCTTCCCAGCGGGCAAAAGGGCCATGCGGAAAAAAGTGTCCAAAGCAGAAATGCAGGACCGGCCATGGAGAAATGGGAGCCTTGCTACGCTGATGGGCGGGATGTAAATTGCCAACAGCCACTCGGGAGAAGTGTACGGTGTGTCCTGAAACATCGAAAAAACAAAGCTTGGAGAGAATAGGGCACTTCCACTCATGGGCGTATAAATTGGGAAAACTAAAAATCAGCAAGACACAGGCACCCCAAAGTTTAGGGCTGCTATGTTGACAAGAACCCCCACTTCATTACAACTTAAATATCCTAGGAAAGAGAAAAATGGATAAAGAAGTTGGGGTCCTCATGTACAATGGAATATCACTCAGCCATGAAATCAACGTCATAAGGCTAGTAGCAGCACGATGAGTGGATTTAGGTACGACGATTCTAAGTGAAATAAGTCACACAGAAAAAGACACTTATCATAAGATATCACTTAGAGAGGGAATGTAAAAACCGCTACACTTGAACTGAATTGCAAAACAGAACAGAGTCACACGTTTAGGAAACACACTATGGCTGCTGAACGGGAAAGGTGAGGTGGGGTGATGCATAAAACAAGGGTTTCAAATTAGCTCCGATACCGTTCCATAAACCCAATATGTAAGAGACAAGACCTATTCCTTTTTCAGTGAACTGGACTCAACACCCCCTATTCACCGCACAAGAATATATCTGACTAGTAAGAATCCTCAAACCTATGTATTGATATCTCTCTGTAAGTGAGTCAAGGGGGTGTAAAGCGGCATAAACACAGCCGTGAAAAGCAGCTAAACCCCATTATAAAAATAAATTACTTTTCAAAACCCGTGAAACAAAGACAGTGAAAGAGAGAGAAATTCTTCCAAAATTCGTTCAGGGGCTGTGATGCAACCTGGATTGACCATATCTAGACCCACAGCTGATTGAGACATAAGGGTGGACACTCTTGGGGCTGAGAGGTTCGGTGAGGTTGGGTGAGCCAACGCAGACCCTTTCAAGTAATACTGCATGGTACCCATCCTATGGGTCCCAAATCTCCAGGTTCAAGGGCATCTTCCTACATCGAAAACAGGCATGAGAAACCCACAAGATGGTACACCGTGTGATCGGGAAAGATTTCTAAAACGCACCTCATTTCTCATCTCCTTTTGCTCAGGTTCGCCATTCCAGCCACTTTACTAGCCATCTCCCTCCTTGGAGAATCAGCACCTTTAACCTCCTGTTCCGTACAGGTTGCAATTTGTCCTGAGGATGAACGGGAAGAGGGGGAACCAATGAGAGACTAGCTCTAGGTGTTGGGACAGGCACAGGTCACTCTATTTTCCCATCAGGAAGAAGAATTAAGCACAAGCTCAGCCTGCCCCCCAGAACCAGAAGAGGGCCTGAAGCAATCCTGCGCTTTTGCGGCCAGCTCCCAAAAAAGCGAGCTGAAAAATGGAGCTCAGGGGCACTGCAATTCACAAACCTGCAGAGTTTTAAATGATACCTCTCGTCCACAAATATATTAAGGGAAGGCAACGAAGAGGCTTTGAAAGCAAGGCAGAATTGCAGGAAACAGATTTCAGGAGGTAGATTCGAATCGCCTTGAAAGCACATGAAAAGCGGCAAAACGTGGACAATGATGCCCTTGGCCAAAAAGGGCGTATGCGTTTTTTCCTGAATATATTCAGGAAAAAATGCATACGCCCTTTTTGGCCAACCAAGCAACCTGGAAAGGCCAATCAGCGCTCCAAAGAAGTCTCGCTTCCCAGCGGGCAAAAGGGCCATGCGGAAAAAAGTGTCCAAAGCAGAAATGCAGGACCGGCCATGGAGAAATGGGAGCCTTGCTACGCTGAAGGGCGGGATGTAAATTGCCAACAGCCACTCGGGAGAAGTGTACGGTGTGTCCTGAAACATCTAAAAAACACAGCTTGGAGAGCATAGGGCACTTCCACTCATGGGCGTATAAATTGGGAAAACTAAAAATCAGCAAGACACAGGCACCCCAAAGTTTAGGGCTGCTCTGTTGACAAGAACCCCCACTTCATTACAACTTAAATATCCTAGGAAAGAGAAAAATGGATAAAGAAGTTGGGGTCCTCATGTACAATGGAATATCACTCAGCCATGAAATCAACGTCATAAGGCTAGTAGCAGCACGATGAGTGGATTTAGGTACGACGATTCTAAGTGAAATAAGTCACACAGAAAAAGACACTTATCATAAGATATCACTTAGAGAGGGAATGTAAAAACCGCTACACTTGAACTGAATTGCAAAACAGAACAGAGTCACACGTTTAGGAAACACACTATGGCTGCTGAACGGGAAAGGTGAGGTGGGGTGATGCATAAAACAAGGGTTTCAAATTAGCTCCGATACCGTTCCATAAACCCAATATGTAAGAGACAAGACCTATTCCTTTTTCAGTGAACTGGACTCAACACCCCCTATTCACCGCACAAGAATATATCTGACTAGTAAGAATCCTCAAACCTATGTATTGATATCTCTCTGTAAGTGAGTCAAGGGGGTGTAAAGCGGCATAAACACAGCCGTGAAAAGCAGCTAAACCCCATTATAAAAATAAATTACTTTTCAAAACCCGTGAAACAAAGACAGTGAAAGAGAGAGAAATTCTTCCAAAATTCGTTCAGGGGCTGTGATGCAACCTGGATTGACCATATCTAGACCCACAGCTGATTGAGACATAAGGGTGGACACTCTTGGGGCTGAGAGGTTCGGTGAGGTTGGGTGAGCCAACGCAGACCCTTTCAAGTAATACTGCATGGTACCCATCCTATGGGTCCCAAATCTCCAGGTTCAAGGGCATCTTCCTACATCGAAAACAGGCATGAGAAACCCACAAGATGGTACACCGTGTGATCGGGAAAGATTTCTAAAACGCACCTCATTTCTCATCTCCTTTTGCTCAGGTTCGCCATTCCAGCCACTTTACTAGCCATCTCCCTCCTTGGAGAATCAGCACCTTTAACCTCCTGTTCCGTACAGGTTGCAATTTGTCCTGAGGATGAACGGGAAGAGGGGGAACCAATGAGAGACTAGCTCTAGGTGTTGGGACAGGCACAGGTCACTCTATTTTCCCATCAGGAAGAAGAATTAAGCACAAGCTCAGCCTGCCCCCCAGAACCAGAAGAGGGCCTGAAGCAATCCTGCGCTTTTGCGGCCAGCTCCCAAAAAAGCGAGCTGAAAAATGGAGCTCAGGGGCACTGCAATTCACAAACCTGCAGAGTTTTAAATGATACCTCTCGTCCACAAATATATTAAGGGAAGGCAACGAAGAGGCTTTGAAAGCAAGGCAGAATTGCAGGAAACAGATTTCAGGAGGTAGATTCGAATCGCCTTGAAAGCACATGAAAAGCGGCAAAACGTGGACAATGATGCCCTTGGCCAAAAAGGGCGTATGCGTTTTTTCCTGAATATATTCAGGAAAAAATGCATACGCCCTTTTTGGCCAACCAAGCAACCTGGAAAGGCCAATCAGCGCTCCAAAGAAGTCTCGCTTCCCAGCGGGCAAAAGGGCCATGCGGAAAAAAGTGTCCAAAGCAGAAATGCAGGACCGGCCATGGAGAAATGGGAGCCTTGCTACGCTGAAGGGCGGGATGTAAATTGCCAACAGCCACTCGGGAGAAGTGTACGGTGTGTCCTGAAACATCTAAAAAACACAGCTTGGAGAGCATAGGGCACTTCCACTCATGGGCGTATAAATTGGGAAAACTAAAAATCAGCAAGACACAGGCACCCCAAAGTTTAGGGCTGCTCTGTTGACAAGAACCCCCACTTCATTACAACTTAAATATCCTAGGAAAGAGAAAAATGGATAAAGAAGTTGTGGTCCTCATGTACAATGGAATATCACTCAGCCATGAAATCAACGTCATAAGGCTAGTAGCAGCACGATGAGTGGATTTTGGTACGACGATTCTAAGTGAAATAAGTCACACAGAAAAAGACACTTATCATAAGATATCACTTAGAGAGGGAATGTAAAAACCGCTACACTTGAACTGAATTGCAAAACAGAACAGAGTCACACGTTTAGGAAACACACTATGGCTGCTGAACGGGAAAGGTGAGGTGGGGTGATGCATAAAACAAGGGTTTCAAATTAGCTCCGATACCGTTCCATAAACCCAATATGTAAGAGACAAGACCTATTCCTTTTTCAGTGAACTGGATTCAACACCCCCTATTCACCGCACAAGAATATATCTGACTAGTAAGAATCCTCAAACCTATGTATTGATATCTCTCTGTAAGTGAGTCAAGGGGGTGTAAAGCGGCATAAACACAGCCGTGAAAAGCAGCTAAACCCCATTATAAAAATAAATTACTTTTCAAAACCCGTGAAACAAAGACAGTGAAAGAGAGAGAAATTCTTCCAAAATTCGTTCAGGGGCTGTGATGCAACCTGGATTGACCATATCTAGACCCACAGCTGATTGAGACATAAGGGTGGACACTCTTGGGGCTGAGAGGTTCGGTGAGGTTGGGTGAGCCAACGCAGACCCTTTCAAGTAATACTGCATGGTACCCATCCTATGGGTCCCAAATCTCCAGGTTCAAGGGCATCTTCCTACATCGAAAACAGGCATGAGAAACCCAGAAGATGGTACAACGTGTGATCGGGAAAGGTTTCTAAAACGCACCTCATTTCTCATCTCCTTTGCTCGGGTTCGCCCTTCCAGCCACTTTACTAGCCATCTCCCTCCTTGGAGAATCAGCACCTTTAACCTCCTGTTCCGTACAGGTTGCAATTTGTCCTGAGGATGAAAGGGAAGAGGGGGAACCAATGAGAGACTAGCTCTAGGTGTTGGGACAGGCACAGGTCACTCTATTTTCCCATCAGGAAGAAGAATTAAGCACAAGCTCAGCCTGCCCCCCAGAACCAGAAGAGGGCCTGAAGCAATCCTGCGCTTTTGCGGCCAGCTCCCAAAAAAGCAACTGGAAAAATGGAGCTCAGGGGCACTGCAATTCACAAACCTGCAGAGTTTTAAATGATACCTCTCGTCCACAAATATATTAAGGGAAGGCAACGAAGAGGCTTTGAAAGCAAGGCAGAATTGCAGGAAACAGATTTCAGGAGGTAGATTCGAATCGCCTTGAAAGCACATGAAAAGCGGCAAAACGTGGACAATGATGCCCTTGGCCAAAAAGGGCGTATGCGTTTTTTCCTGAATATATTCAGGAAAAAACGCATACGCCCTTTTGGGCCAACCAAGCAACCTGGAAAGGCAAATCAGCGCTCCAAAGAAGTCTCGCTTCCCAGCGGGCAAAAGGGCCATGCGGAAAAAAGTGTCCAAAGCAGAAATGCAGGACCGGCCATGGAGAAATGGTAGCCTTGCTACGCTGATGGGTGGGATGTAAATTGCCAACAGCCACTCGGGAGAAGTGTACGGTGTGTCCTGAAACATCTAAAAAACACAGCTTGGAGAGCATAGGGCACTTCCACTCATGGGCGTATAAATTGGGAAAACTAAAAATCAGCAAGACACAGGCACCCCAAAGTTTAGGGCTGCTCTGTTGACAAGAACCCCCACGTCATTACACCTTAAATATCCTAGGAAAGAGAAAAATGGATAAAGAAGTTGGGGTCCTCATGTACAATGGAATATCACTCAGCCATGAAATCAACGTCATAAGGCTAGTAGCAGCACGATGAGTGGATTTAGGTACGACGATTCTAAGTGAAATAAGTCACACAGAAAAAGACACTTATCCTAAGATATCACTTATAGAGGGAATGTAAAAACCGCTACACTTGAACTGAATTGCAAAACAGAACAGAGTCACACGTTTAGGAAACACACTATGGCTGCTGAACGGGAAAGGTGAGGTGGGGTGATGCATAAAACAAGGGTTTCAAATTAGCTCCGATACCGTTCCATAAACCCAATATGTAAGAGACAAGACCTATTCCTTTTTCAGTGAACTGGACTCAACACCCCCTATTCACCGCACAAGAATATATCTGACTAGTAAGAATCCTCAAACCTATGTATTGATATCTCTCTGTAAGTGAGTCAAGGGGGTGTAAAGCGGCATAAACACAGCCGTGAAAAGCAGCTAAACCCCATTATAAAAATAAATTACTTTTCAAAACCCGTGAAACAAAGACAGTGAAAGAGAGAGAAATTCTTCCAAAATTCGTTCAGGGGCTGGGATGCAACCTGGATTGACCATATCTAGACCCACAGCTGATTGAGACATAAGGGTGGACACTCTTGGGGCTGAGAGGTTCGGTGAGGTTGGGTGAGCCAACGCAGACCCTTTCAAGTAATACTGCATGGTACCCATCCTATGGGTCCCAAATCTCCAGGTTCAAGGGCATCTTCCTACATCGAAAACAGGCATGAGAAACCCACAAGATGGTACACCGTGTGATCGGGAAAGGTTTCTAAAACGCACCTCATTTCTCATCTCCTTTGCTCGGGTTCGCCCTTCCAGCCGATTTACTAGCCATCTCCCTCCTTGGAGAATCAGCACCTTTAACCTCCTGTTCCGTACAGGTTGCAATTTGTCCTGAGGATGAACGGGAAGAGGGGGAACCAATGAGAGACTAGCTCTAGGTGTTGGGACAGGCACAGGTCACTCTATTTTCCCATCAGGAAGAAGAATTAAGCACAAGCTCAGCCTGCCCCCCAGAACCAGAAGAGGGCCTGAAGCAATCCTGCGCTTTTGCGGCCAGCTCCCAAAAAAGCGAGCTGAAAAATGGAGCTCAGGGGCACTGCAATTCACAAACCTGCAGAGTTTTAAATGATACCTCTCGTCCACAAATATATTAAGGGAAGGCAACGAAGAGGCTTTGAAAGCAAGGCAGAATTGCAGGAAACAGATTTCAGGAGGTAGATTCGAATCGCCTTGAAAGCACATGAAAAGCGGCAAAACGTGGACAATGATGCCCTTGGCCAAAAAGGGCGTATGCGTTTTTTCCTGAATATATTCAGGAAAAAACGCATACGCCCTTTTTGGCCAACCAAGCAACCTGGAAAGGCCAATCAGCGCTCCAAAGAAGTCTCGCTTCCCAGCGGGCAAAAGGGCCATGCGGAAAAAAGTGTCCAAAGCAGAAATGCAGGACCGGCCATGGAGAAATGGGAGCCTTGCTACGCTGATGGGCGGGATGTAAATTGCCAACAGCCACTCGGGAGAAGTGTACGGTGTGTCCTGAAACATCGAAAAAACAAAGCTTGGAGAGCATAGGGCACTTCCACTCATGGGCGTATAAATTGGGAAAACTAAAAATCAGCAAGACACAGGCACCCCAAAGTTTAGGGCTGCTATGTTGACAAGAACCCCCACTTCATTACAACTTAAATATCCTAGGAAAGAGAAAAATGGATAAAGAAGTTGGGGTCCTCATGTACAATGGAATATCACTCAGCCATGAAATCAACGTCATAAGGCTAGTAGCAGCACGATGAGTGGATTTAGGTACGACGATTCTAAGTGAAATAAGTCACACAGAAAAAGACACTTATCATAAGATATCACTTAGAGAGGGAATGTAAAAACCGCTACACTTGAACTGAATTGCAAAACAGAACAGAGTCACACGTTTAGGAAACACACTATGGCTGCTGAACGGGAAAGGTGAGGTGGGGTGATGCATAAAACAAGGGTTTCAAATTAGCTCCGATACCGTTCCATAAACCCAATATGTAAGAGACAAGACCTATTCCTTTTTCAGTGAACTGGACTCAACACCCCCTATTCACCGCACAAGAATATATCTGACTAGTAAGAATCCTCAAACCTATGTATTGATATCTCTCTGTAAGTGAGTCAAGGGGGTGTAAAGCGGCATAAACACAGCCGTGAAAAGCAGCTAAACCCCATTATAAAAATAAATTACTTTTCAAAACCCGTGAAACAAAGACAGTGAAAGAGAGAGAAATTCTTCCAAAATTCGTTCAGGGGCTGTGATGCAACCTGGATTGACCATATCTAGACCCACAGCTGATTGAGACATAAGGGTGGACACTCTTGGGGCTGAGAGGTTCGGTGAGGTTGGGTGAGCCAACGCAGACCCTTTCAAGTAATACTGCATGGTACCCATCCTATGGGTCCCAAATCTCCAGGTTCAAGGGCATCTTCCTACATCGAAAACAGGCATGAGAAACCCACAAGATGGTACACCGTGTGATCGGGAAAGATTTCTAAAACGCACCTCATTTCTCATCTCCTTTTGCTCAGGTTCGCCATTCCAGCCACTTTACTAGCCATCTCCCTCCTTGGAGAATCAGCACCTTTAACCTCCTGTTCCGTACAGGTTGCAATTTGTCCTGAGGATGAACGGGAAGAGGGGGAACCAATGAGAGACTAGCTCTAGGTGTTGGGACAGGCACAGGTCACTCTATTTTCCCATCAGGAAGAAGAATTAAGCACAAGCTCAGCCTGCCCCCCAGAACCAGAAGAGGGCCTGAAGCAATCCTGCGCTTTTGCGGCCAGCTCCCAAAAAAGCGAGCTGAAAAATGGAGCTCAGGGGCACTGCAATTCACAAACCTGCAGAGTTTTAAATGATACCTCTCGTCCACAAATATATTAAGGGAAGGCAACGAAGAGGCTTTGAAAGCAAGGCAGAATTGCAGGAAACAGATTTCAGGAGGTAGATTCGAATCGCCTTGAAAGCACATGAAAAGCGGCAAAACGTGGACAATGATGCCCTTGGCCAAAAAGGGCGTATGCGTTTTTTCCTGAATATATTCAGGAAAAAATGCATACGCCCTTTTTGGCCAACCAAGCAACCTGGAAAGGCCAATCAGCGCTCCAAAGAAGTCTCGCTTCCCAGCGGGCAAAAGGGCCATGCGGAAAAAAGTGTCCAAAGCAGAAATGCAGGACCGGCCATGGAGAAATGGGAGCCTTGCTACGCTGAAGGGCGGGATGTAAATTGCCAACAGCCACTCGGGAGAAGTGTACGGTGTGTCCTGAAACATCTAAAAAACACAGCTTGGAGAGCATAGGGCACTTCCACTCATGGGCGTATAAATTGGGAAAACTAAAAATCAGCAAGACACAGGCACCCCAATGTTTAGGGCTGCTCTGTTGACAAGAACCCCCACTTCATTACAACTTAAATATCCTAGGAAAGAGAAAAATGGATAAAGAAGTTGGGGTCCTCATGTACAATGGAATATCACTCAGCCATGAAATCAACGTCATAAGGCTAGTAGCAGCACGATGAGTGGATTTAGGTACGACGATTCTAAGTGAAATAAGTCACACAGAAAAAGACACTTATCATAAGATATCACTTAGAGAGGGAATGTAAAAACCGCTACACTTGAACTGAATTGCAAAACAGAACAGAGTCACACGTTTAGGAAACACACTATGGCTGCTGAACGGGAAAGGTGAGGTGGGGTGATGCATAAAACAAGGGTTTCAAATTAGCTCCGATACCGTTCCATAAACCCAATATGTAAGAGACAAGACCTATTCCTTTTTCAGTGAACTGGACTCAACACCCCCTATTCACCGCACAAGAATATATCTGACTAGTAAGAATCCTCAAACCTATGTATTGATATCTCTCTGTAAGTGAGTCAAGGGGGTGTAAAGCGGCATAAACACAGCCGTGAAAAGCAGCTAAACCCCATTATAAAAATAAATTACTTTTCAAAACCCGTGAAACAAAGACAGTGAAAGAGAGAGAAATTCTTCCAAAATTCGTTCAGGGGCTGTGATGCAACCTGGATTGACCATATCTAGACCCACAGCTGATTGAGACATAAGGGTGGACACTCTTGGGGCTGAGAGGTTCGGTGAGGTTGGGTGAGCCAACGCAGACCCTTTCAAGTAATACTGCATGGTACCCATCCTATGGGTCCCAAATCTCCAGGTTCAAGGGCATCTTCCTACATCGAAAACAGGCATGAGAAACCCACAAGATGGTACACCGTGTGATCGGGAAAGATTTCTAAAACGCACCTCATTTCTCATCTCCTTTTGCTCAGGTTCGCCATTCCAGCCACTTTACTAGCCATCTCCCTCCTTGGAGAATCAGCACCTTTAACCTCCTGTTCCGTACAGGTTGCAATTTGTCCTGAGGATGAACGGGAAGAGGGGGAACCAATGAGAGACTAGCTCTAGGTGTTGGGACAGGCACAGGTCACTCTATTTTCCCATCAGGAAGAAGAATTAAGCACAAGCTCAGCCTGCCCCCCAGAACCAGAAGAGGGCCTGAAGCAATCCTGCGCTTTTGCGGCCAGCTCCCAAAAAAGCGAGCTGAAAAATGGAGCTCAGGGGCACTGCAATTCACAAACCTGCAGAGTTTTAAATGATACCTCTCGTCCACAAATATATTAAGGGAAGGCAACGAAGAGGCTTTGAAAGCAAGGCAGAATTGCAGGAAACAGATTTCAGGAGGTAGATTCGAATCGCCTTGAAAGCACATGAAAAGCGGCAAAACGTGGACAATGATGCCCTTGGCCAAAAAGGGCGTATGCGTTTTTTCCTGAATATATTCAGGAAAAAATGCATACGCCCTTTTTGGCCAACCAAGCAACCTGGAAAGGCCAATCAGCGCTCCAAAGAAGTCTCGCTTCCCAGCGGGCAAAAGGGCCATGCGGAAAAAAGTGTCCAAAGCAGAAATGCAGGACCGGCCATGGAGAAATGGGAGCCTTGCTACGCTGAAGGGCGGGATGTAAATTGCCAACAGCCACTCGGGAGAAGTGTACGGTGTGTCCTGAAACATCTAAAAAACACAGCTTGGAGAGCATAGGGCACTTCCACTCATGGGCGTATAAATTGGGAAAACTAAAAATCAGCAAGACACAGGCACCCCAAAGTTTAGGGCTGCTCTGTTGACAAGAACCCCCACTTCATTACAACTTAAATATCCTAGGAAAGAGAAAAATGGATAAAGAAGTTGTGGTCCTCATGTACAATGGAATATCACTCAGCCATGAAATCAACGTCATAAGGCTAGTAGCAGCACGATGAGTGGATTTTGGTACGACGATTCTAAGTGAAATAAGTCACACAGAAAAAGACACTTATCATAAGATATCACTTAGAGAGGGAATGTAAAAACCGCTACACTTGAACTGAATTGCAAAACAGAACAGAGTCACACGTTTAGGAAACACACTATGGCTGCTGAACGGGAAAGGTGAGGTGGGGTGATGCATAAAACAAGGGTTTCAAATTAGCTCCGATACCGTTCCATAAACCCAATATGTAAGAGACAAGACCTATTCCTTTTTCAGTGAACTGGATTCAACACCCCCTATTCACCGCACAAGAATATATCTGACTAGTAAGAATCCTCAAACCTATGTATTGATATCTCTCTGTAAGTGAGTCAAGGGGGTGTAAAGCGGCATAAACACAGCCGTGAAAAGCAGCTAAACCCCATTATAAAAATAAATTACTTTTCAAAACCCGTGAAACAAAGACAGTGAAAGAGAGAGAAATTCTTCCAAAATTCGTTCAGGGGCTGTGATGCAACCTGGATTGACCATATCTAGACCCACAGCTGATTGAGACATAAGGGTGGACACTCTTGGGGCTGAGAGGTTCGGTGAGGTTGGGTGAGCCAACGCAGACCCTTTCAAGTAATACTGCATGGTACCCATCCTATGGGTCCCAAATCTCCAGGTTCAAGGGCATCTTCCTACATCGAAAACAGGCATGAGAAACCCAGAAGATGGTACAACGTGTGATCGGGAAAGGTTTCTAAAACGCACCTCATTTCTCATCTCCTTTGCTCGGGTTCGCCCTTCCAGCCACTTTACTAGCCATCTCCCTCCTTGGAGAATCAGCACCTTTAACCTCCTGTTCCGTACAGGTTGCAATTTGTCCTGAGGATGAAAGGGAAGAGGGGGAACCAATGAGAGACTAGCTCTAGGTGTTGGGACAGGCACAGGTCACTCTATTTTCCCATCAGGAAGAAGAATTAAGCACAAGCTCAGCCTGCCCCCCAGAACCAGAAGAGGGCCTGAAGCAATCCTGCGCTTTTGCGGCCAGCTCCCAAAAAAGCAACTGGAAAAATGGAGCTCAGGGGCACTGCAATTCACAAACCTGCAGAGTTTTAAATGATACCTCTCGTCCACAAATATATTAAGGGAAGGCAACGAAGAGGCTTTGAAAGCAAGGCAGAATTGCAGGAAACAGATTTCAGGAGGTAGATTCGAATCGCCTTGAAAGCACATGAAAAGCGGCAAAACGTGGACAATGATGCCCTTGGCCAAAAAGGGCGTATGCGTTTTTTCCTGAATATATTCAGGAAAAAACGCATACGCCCTTTTGGGCCAACCAAGCAACCTGGAAAGGCAAATCAGCGCTCCAAAGAAGTCTCGCTTCCCAGCGGGCAAAAGGGCCATGCGGAAAAAAGTGTCCAAAGCAGAAATGCAGGACCGGCCATGGAGAAATGGGAGCCTTGCTACGCTGATGGGTGGGATGTAAATTGCCAACAGCCACTCGGGAGAAGTGTACGGTGTGTCCTGAAACATCTAAAAAACACAGCTTGGAGAGCATAGGGCACTTCCACTCATGGGCGTATAAATTGGGAAAACTAAAAATCAGCAAGACACAGGCACCCCAAAGTTTAGGGCTGCTCTGTTGACAAGAACCCCCACGTCATTACACCTTAAATATCCTAGGAAAGAGAAAAATGGATAAAGAAGTTGTGGTCCTCATGTACAATGGAATATCACTCAGCCATGAAATCAACGTCATAAGGCTAGTAGCAGCACGATGAGTGGATTTAGGTACGACGATTCTAAGTGAAATAAGTCACACAGAAAAAGACACTTATCATAAGATATCACTTAGAGAGGGAATGTAAAAACCGCTACACTTGAACTGAATTGCAAAACAGAACAGAGTCACACGTTTAGGAAACACACTATGGCTGCTGAACGGGAAAGGTGAGGTGGGGTGATGCATAAAACAAGGGTTTCAAATTAGCTCCGATACCGTTCCATAAACCCAATATGTAAGAGACAAGACCTATTCCTTTTTCAGTGAACTGGACTCAACACCCCCTATTCACCGCACAAGAATATATCTGACTAGTAAGAATCCTCAAACCTATGTATTGATATCTCTCTGTAAGTGAGTCAAGGGGGTGTAAAGCGGCATAAACACAGCCGTGAAAAGCAGCTAAACCCCATTATAAAAATAAATTACTTTTCAAAACCCGTGAAACAAAGACAGTGAAAGAGAGAGAAATTCTTCCAAAATTCGTTCAGGGGCTGGGATGCAACCTGGATTGACCATATCTAGACCCACAGCTGATTGAGACATAAGGGTGGACACTCTTGGGGCTGAGAGGTTCGGTGAGGTTGGGTGAGCCAACGCAGACCCTTTCAAGTAATACTGCATGGTACCCATCCTATGGGTCCCAAATCTCCAGGTTCAAGGGCATCTTCCTACATCGAAAACAGGCATGAGAAACCCACAAGATGGTACACCGTGTGATCGGGAAAGATTTCTAAAACGCACCTCATTTCTCATCTCCTTTTGCTCAGGTTCGCCATTCCAGCCACTTTACTAGCCATCTCCCTCCTTGGAGAATCAGCACCTTTAACCTCCTGTTCCGTACAGGTTGCAATTTGTCCTGAGGATGAACGGGAAGAGGGGGAACCAATGAGAGACTAGCTCTAGGTGTTGGGACAGGCACAGGTCACTCTATTTTCCCATCAGGAAGAAGAATTAAGCACAAGCTCAGCCTGCCCCCCAGAACCAGAAGAGGGCCTGAAGCAATCCTGCGCTTTTGCGGCCAGCTCCCAAAAAAGCGAGCTGAAAAATGGAGCTCAGGGGCACTGCAATTCACAAACCTGCAGAGTTTTAAATGATACCTCTCGTCCACAAATATATTAAGGGAAGGCAACGAAGAGGCTTTGAAAGCAAGGCAGAATTGCAGGAAACAGATTTCAGGAGGTAGATTCGAATCGCCTTGAAAGCACATGAAAAGCGGCAAAACGTGGACAATGATGCCCTTGGCCAAAAAGGGCGTATGCGTTTTTTCCTGAATATATTCAGGAAAAAACGCATACGCCCTTTTTGGCCAACCAAGCAACCAGGAAAGGCCAATCAGCGCTCCAAAGAAGTCTCGCTTCCCAGCGGGCAAAAGGGCCATGCGGAAAAAAGTGTCCAAACCAGAAATGCAGGACCGGCCATGGAGAAATGGGAGCCTTGCTACGCTGATGGGCGGGATGTAAATTGCCAACAGCCACTCGGGAGATGTGTACGGTGTGTCCTGAAACATATAAAAAACACAGCTTGGAGAGCATAGGGCACTTACACTCATGGGCGTATAAATTGGGAAAACTAAAAATCAGCAAGACACAGGCACCCCAAAGTTTAGGGCTGCTCTGTTGACAAGAACCCCCACTTCATTACAACTTAAATATCCTAGGAAAGAGAAAAATGGATAAAGAAGTTGTGGTCCTCATGTACAATGGAATATCACTCAGCCATGAAATCAACGTCATAAGGCTAGTAGCAGCACGATGAGTGGATTTTGGTACGACGATTCTAAGTGAAATAAGTCACACAGAAAAAGACACTTATCATAAGATATCACTTAGAGAGGGAATGTAAAAACCGCTACACTTGAACTGAATTGCAAAACAGAACAGAGTCACACGTTTAGGAAACACACTATGGCTGCTGAACGGGAAAGGTGAGGTGGGGTGATGCATAAAACAAGGGTTTCAAATTAGCTCCGATACCGTTCCATAAACCCAATATGTAAGAGACAAGACCTATTCCTTTTTCAGTGAACTGGATTCAACACCCCCTATTCACCGCACAAGAATATATCTGACTAGTAAGAATCCTCAAACCTATGTATTGATATCTCTCTGTAAGTGAGTCAAGGGGGTGTAAAGCGGCATAAACACAGCCGTGAAAAGCAGCTAAACCCCATTATAAAAATAAATTACTTTTCAAAACCCGTGAAACAAAGACAGTGAAAGAGAGAGAAATTCTTCCAAAATTCGTTCAGGGGCTGTGATGCAACCTGGATTGACCATATCTAGACCCACAGCTGATTGAGACATAAGGGTGGACACTCTTGGGGCTGAGAGGTTCGGTGAGGTTGGGTGAGCCAACGCAGACCCTTTCAAGTAATACTGCATGGTACCCATCCTATGGGTCCCAAATCTCCAGGTTCAAGGGCATCTTCCTACATCGAAAACAGGCATGAGAAACCCAGAAGATGGTACACCGTGTGATCGGGAAAGGTTTCTAAAACGCACCTCATTTCTCATCTCCTTTGCTCGGGTTCGCCCTTCCAGCCGATTTACTAGCCATCTCCCTCCTTGGAGAATCAGCACCTTTAACCTCCTGTTCCGTACAGGTTGCAATTTGTCCTGAGGATGAAAGGGAAGAGGGGGAACCAATGAGAGACTAGCTCTAGGTGTTGGGACAGGCACAGGTCACTCTATTTTCCCATCAGGAAGAAGAATTAAGCACAAGCTCAGCCTGCCCCCCAGAACCAGAAGAGGGCCTGAAGCAATCCTGCGCTTTTGCGGCCAGCTCCCAAAAAAGCAACTGGAAAAATGGAGCTCAGGGGCACTGCAATTCACAAACCTGCAGAGTTTTAAATGATACCTCTCGTCCACAAATATATTAAGGGAAGGCAACGAAGAGGCTTTGAAAGCAAGGCAGAATTGCAGGGAACAGATTTCAGGAGGTAGATTCGAATCGCCTTGAAAGCACATGAAAAGCGGCAAAACGTGGACAATGATGCCCTTGGCCAAAAAGGGCGTATGCGTTTTTTCCTGAATATATTCAGGAAAAAACGCATACGCCCTTTTGGGCCAACCAAGCAACCTGGAAAGGCAAATCAGCGCTCCAAAGAAGTCTCGCTTCCCAGCGGGCAAAAGGGCCATGCGGAAAAAAGTGTCCAAAGCAGAAATGCAGGACCGGCCATGGAGAAATGGGAGCCTTGCTACGCTGATGGGTGGGATGTAAATTGCCAACAGCCACTCGGGAGAAGTGTACGGTGTGTCCTGAAACATCTAAAAAACACAGCTTGGAGAGCATAGGGCACTTCCACTCATGGGCGTATAAATTGGGAAAACTAAAAATCAGCAAGACACAGGCACCCCAAAGTTTAGGGCTGCTCTGTTGACAAGAACCCCCACTTCATTACACCTTAAATATCCTAGGAAAGAGAAAAATGGATAACGAAGTTGGGGTCCTCATGTACAATGGAATATCACTCAGCCATGAAATCAACGTCATAAGGCTAGTAGCAGCACGATGAGTGGATTTAGGTACGACGATTCTAAGTGAAATAAGTCACACAGAAAAAGACACTTATCCTAAGATATCACTTATAGAGGGAATGTAAAAACCGCTACACTTGAACTGAATTGCAAAACAGAACAGAGTCACACGTTTAGGAAACACACTATGGCTGCTGAACGGGAAAGGTGAGGTGGGGTGATGCATAAAACAAGGGTTTCAAATTAGCTCCGATACCGTTCCATAAACCCAATATGTAAGAGACAAGACCTATTCCTTTTTCAGTGAACTGGACTCAACACCCCCTATTCACCGCACAAGAATATATCTGACTAGTAAGAATCTTCAAACCTATGTATTGATATCTCTCTGTAAGTGAGTCAAGGGGGTGTAAAGCGGCATAAACACAGCCGTGAAAAGCAGCTAAACCCCATTATAAAAATAAATTACTTTTCAAAACCCGTGAAACAAAGACAGTGAAAGAGAGAGAAATTCTTCCAAAATTCGTTCAGGGGCTGTGATGCAACCTGGATTGACCATATCTAGACCCACAGCTGATTGAGACATAAGGGTGGACACTCTTGGGGCTGAGAGGTTCGGTGAGGTTGGGTGAGCCACCGCAGACCCTTTCAAGTAATACTGCATGGTACCCATCCCATGGGTCCCAAATCTCCAGGTTCAAGGGCATCTTCCTTCATCGAAAACAGGCATGAGAAACCCAGAAGATGGTACACCGTGTGATCGGGAAAGGTTTCTAAAACGCACCTCATTTCTCATCTCCTTTGCTCGGGTTCGCCCTTCCAGCCGATTTACTAGCCATCTCCCTCCTTGGAGAATCAGCACCTTTAACCTCCTGTTCCGTACAGGTTGCAATTTGTCCTGAGGATGAACGGGAAGAGGGGGAACCAATGAGAGACTAGCTCTAGGTGTTGGGACAGGCACAGGTCACTCTATTTTCCCATCAGGAAGAAGAATTAAGCACAAGCTCAGCCTGCCCCCCAGAACCAGAAGAGGGCCTGAAGCAATCCTGCGCTTTTGCGGCCAGCTCCCAAAAAAGCGAGCTGAAAAATGGAGCTCAGGGGCACTGCAATTCACAAACCTGCAGAGTTTTAAATGATACCTCTCGTCCACAAATATATTAAGGGAAGGCAACGAAGAGGCTTTGAAAGCAAGGCAGAATTGCAGGAAACAGATTTCAGGAGGTAGATTCGAATCGCCTTGAAAGCACATGAAAAGCGGCAAAACGTGGACAATGATGCCCTTGGCCAAAAAGGGCGTATGCGTTTTTTCCTGAATATATTCAGGAAAAAACGCATACGCCCTTTTTGGCCAACCAAGCAACCTGGAAAGGCCAATCAGCGCTCCAAAGAAGTCTCGCTTCCCAGCGGGCAAAAGGGCCATGCGGAAAAAAGTGTCCAAAGCAGAAATGCAGGACCGGCCATGGAGAAATGGGAGCCTTGCTACGCTGATGGGCGGGATGTAAATTGCCAACAGCCACTCGGGAGAAGTGTACGGTGTGTCCTGAAACATCGAAAAAACACAGCTTGGAGAGAATAGGGCACTTCCACTCATGGGCGTATAAATTGGGAAAACTAAAAATCAGCAAGACACAGGCACCCCAAAGTTTAGGGCTGCTATGTTGACAAGAACCCCCACTTCATTACAACTTAAATATCCTAGGAAAGAGAAAAATGGATAAAGAAGTTGTGGTCCTCATGTACAATGGAATATCACTCAGCCATGAAATCAACGTCATAAGGCTAGTAGCAGCACGATGAGTGGATTTAGGTACGACGATTCTAAGTGAAATAAGTCACACAGAAAAAGACACTTATCATAAGATATCACTTAGAGAGGGAATGTAAAAACCGCTACACTTGAACTGAATTGCAAAACAGAACAGAGTCACACGTTTAGGAAACACACTATGGCTGCTGAACGGGAAAGGTGAGGTGGGGTGATGCATAAAACAAGGGTTTCAAATTAGCTCCGATACCGTTCCATAAACCCAATATGTAAGAGACAAGACCTATTCCTTTTTCAGTGAACTGGACTCAACACCCCCTATTCACCGCACAAGAATATATCTGACTAGTAAGAATCCTCAAACCTATGTATTGATATCTCTCTGTAAGTGAGTCAAGGGGGTGTAAAGCGGCATAAACACAGCCGTGAAAAGCAGCTAAACCCCATTATAAAAATAAATTACTTTTCAAAACCCGTGAAACAAAGACAGTGAAAGAGAGAGAAATTCTTCCAAAATTCGTTCAGGGGCTGGGATGCAACCTGGATTGACCATATCTAGACCCACAGCTGATTGAGACATAAGGGTGGACACTCTTGGGGCTGAGAGGTTCGGTGAGGTTGGGTGAGCCAACGCAGACCCTTTCAAGTAATACTGCATGGTACCCATCCTATGGGTCCCAAATCTCCAGGTTCAAGGGCATCTTCCTACATCGAAAACAGGCATGAGAAACCCACAAGATGGTACACCGTGTGATCGGGAAAGATTTCTAAAACGCACCTCATTTCTCATCTCCTTTTGCTCAGGTTCGCCATTCCAGCCACTTTACTAGCCATCTCCCTCCTTGGAGAATCAGCACCTTTAACCTCCTGTTCCGTACAGGTTGCAATTTGTCCTGAGGATGAACGGGAAGAGGGGGAACCAATGAGAGACTAGCTCTAGGTGTTGGGACAGGCACAGGTCACTCTATTTTCCCATCAGGAAGAAGAATTAAGCACAAGCTCAGCCTGCCCCCCAGAACCAGAAGAGGGCCTGAAGCAATCCTGCGCTTTTGCGGCCAGCTCCCAAAAAAGCGAGCTGAAAAATGGAGCTCAGGGGCACTGCAATTCACAAACCTGCAGAGTTTTAAATGATACCTCTCGTCCACAAATATATTAAGGGAAGGCAACGAAGAGGCTTTGAAAGCAAGGCAGAATTGCAGGAAACAGATTTCAGGAGGTAGATTCGAATCGCCTTGAAAGCACATGAAAAGCGGCAAAACGTGGACAATGATGCCCTTGGCCAAAAAGGGCGTATGCGTTTTTTCCTGAATATATTCAGGAAAAAACGCATACGCCCTTTTTGGCCAACCAAGCAACCTGGAAAGGCCAATCAGCGCTCCAAAGAAGTCTCGCTTCCCAGCGGGCAAAAGGGCCATGCGGAAAAAAGTGTCCAAAGCAGAAATGCAGGACCGGCCATGGAGAAATGGGAGCCTTGCTACGCTGATGGGCGGGATGTAAATTGCCAACAGCCACTCGGGAGAAGTGTACGGTGTGTCCTGAAACATCGAAAAAACACAGCTTGGAGAGAATAGGGCACTTCCACTCATGGGCGTATAAATTGGGAAAACTAAAAATCAGCAAGACACAGGCACCCCAAAGTTTAGGGCTGCTCTGTTGACAAGAACCCCCACTTCATTACAACTTAAATATCCTAGGAAAGAGAAAAATGGATAAAGAAGTTGGGGTCCTCATGTACAATGGAATATCACTCAGCCATGAAATCAACGTCATAAGGCTAGTAGCAGCACGATGAGTGGATTTAGGTACGACGATTCTAAGTGAAATAAGTCACACAGAAAAAGACACTTATCATAAGATATCACTTAGAGAGGGAATGTAAAAACCGCTACACTTGAACTGAATTGCAAAACAGAACAGAGTCACACGTTTAGGAAACACACTATGGCTGCTGAACGGGAAAGGTGAGGTGGGGTGATGTATAAAACAAGGGTTTCAAATTAGCTCCGATACCGTTCCATAAACCCAATATGTAAGAGACAAGACCTATTCCTTTTTCAGTGAACTGGACTCAACACCCCCTATTCACCGCACAAGAATATATCTGACTAGTAAGAATCCTCAAACCTATGTATTGATATCTCTCTGTAAGTGAGTCAAGGGGGTGTAAAGCGGCATAAACACAGCCGTGAAAAGCAGCTAAACCCCATTATAAAAATAAATTACTTTTCAAAACCCGTGAAACAAAGACAGTGAAAGAGAGAGAAATTCTTCCAAAATTCGTTCAGGGGCTGGGATGCAACCTGGATTGACCATATCTAGACCCACAGCTGATTGAGACATAAGGGTGGACACTCTTGGGGCTGAGAGGTTCGGTGAGGTTGGGTGAGCCAACGCAGACCCTTTCAAGTAATACTGCATGGTACCCATCCTATGGGTCCCAAATCTCCAGGTTCAAGGGCATCTTCCTACATCGAAAACACGCATGAGAAACCCACAAGATGGTACACCGTGTGATCGGGAAAGATTTCTAAAACGCACCTCATTTCTCATCTCCTTTTGCTCAGGTTCGCCATTCCAGCCACTTTACTAGCCATCTCCCTCCTTGGAGAATCAGCACCTTTAACCTCCTGTTCCGTACAGGTTGCAATTTGTCCTGAGGATGAACGGGAAGAGGGGGAACCAATGAGAGACTAGCTCTAGGTGTTGGGACAGGCACAGGTCACTCTATTTTCCCATCAGGAAGAAGAATTAAGCACAAGCTCAGCCTGCCCCCCAGAACCAGAAGAGGGCCTGAAGCAATCCTGCGCTTTTGCGGCCAGCTCCCAAAAAAGCGAGCTGAAAAATGGAGCTCAGGGGCACTGCAATTCACAAACCTGCAGAGTTTTAAATGATACCTCTCGTCCACAAATATATTAAGGGAAGGCAACGAAGAGGCTTTGAAAGCAAGGCAGAATTGCAGGAAACAGATTTCAGGAGGTAGATTCGAATCGCCTTGAAAGCACATGAAAAGCGGCAAAACGTGGACAATGATGCCCTTGGCCAAAAAGGGCGTATGCGTTTTTTCCTGAATATATTCAGGAAAAAACGCATACGCCCTTTTTGGCCAACCAAGCAACCTGGAAAGGCCAATCAGCGCTCCAAAGAAGTCTCGCTTCCCAGCGGGCAAAAGGGCCATGCGGAAAAAAGTGTCTAAACCAGAAATGCAGGACCGGCCATGGAGAAATGGGAGCCTTGCTACGCTGATGGGCGGGATGTAAATTGCCAACAGCCACTCGGGAGAAGTGTACGGTGTGTCCTGAAACATATAAAAAACACAGCTTGGAGAGCATAGGGCACTTACACTCATGGGCGTATAAATTGGGAAAACTAAAAATCAGCAAGACACAGGCACCCCAAAGTTTAGGGCTGCTCTGTTGACAAGAACCCCCACTTCATTACAACTTAAATATCCTAGGAAAGAGAAAAATGGATAAAGAAGTTGGGGTCCTCATGTACAATGGAATATCACACAGCCATGAAATCAACGTCATAAGGCTAGTAGCAGCACGATGAGTGGATTTTGGTACGACGATTCTAAGTGAAATAAGTCACACAGAAAAAGACACTTATCCTAAGATATCACTTAGAGAGGGAATGTAAAAACCGCTACACTTGAACTGAATTACAAAACAGAACAGAGTCACACGTTTAGAAAACACACTATGGCTGCTGAACGGGAAAGGTGAGGTGGGGTGATGCATAAAACAAGGGTTTCAAATTAGCTCCGATACCGTTCCATAAACCCAATATGTAAGAGACAAGACCTATTCCTTTTTCAGTGAACTGGATTCAACACCCCCTATTCACCGCACAAGAATATATCTGACTAGTAAGAATCCTCAAACCTATGTATTGATATCTCTCTGTAAGTGAGTCAAGGGGGTGTAAAGCGGCATAAACACAGCCGTGAAAAGCAGCTAAACCCCATTATAAAAATAAATTACTTTTCAAAACCCGTGAAACAAAGACAGTGAAAGGGAGAGAAATTCTTCCAAAATTCGTTCAGGGGCTGTGATGCAACCTGGATTGACCATATCTAGACCCACAGCTGATTGAGACATAAGGGTGGACACTCTTGGGGCTGAGAGGTTCGGTGAGGTTGGGTGAGCCAACGCAGACCCTTTCAAGTAATACTGCATGGTACCCATCCTATGGGTCCCAAATCTCCAGGTTCAAGGGCATCTTCCTACATCGAAAACAGGCATGAGAAACCCAGAAGATGGTACACCGTGTGATCGGGAAAGATTTCTAAAACGCACCTCATTGCTCATCTCCTTTTGCTCAGGTTCGCCATTCCAGCCGATTTACTAGCCATCTCCCTCCTTGGAGAATCAGCACCTTTAACCTCCTGTTCCGTACAGGTTGCAATTTGTCCTGAGGATGAACGGGAAGAGGGGGAACCAATGAGAGACTAGCTCTAGGTGTTGGGACAGGCACAGGTCACTCTATTTTCCCATCAGGAAGAAGAATTAAGCACAAGCTCAGCCTGCCCCCCAGAACCAGAAGAGGGCCTGAAGCAATCCTGCGCTTTTGCGGCCAGCTCCCAAAAAAGCGAGTGGAAAAATGGAGCTCAGGGGCACTGCAATTCACAAACCTGCAGAGTTTTAAATGATACCTCTCGTCCACAAATATATTAAGGGAAGGCAACGAAGAGGCTTTGAAAGCAAGGCAGAATTGCAGGAAACAGATTTCAGGAGGTAGATTCGAATCGCCTTGAAAGCACATGAAAAGCGGCAAAACGTGGACAATGATGCCCTTGGCCAAAAAGGGCGTATGCGTTTTTTCCTGAATATATTCAGGAAAAAACGCATACGCCCTTTTTGGCCAACCAAGCAACCTGGAAAGGCCAATCAGCGCTCCAAAGAAGTCTCGCTTCCCAGCGGGCAAAAGAGCCATGCGGAAAAAAGTGTCCAAAGTAGAAATGCAGGACCGGCCATGGAGAAATGGGAGCCTTGCTACGCTGATGGGCGGGATGTAAATTGCCAACAGCCACTCTGGAGAAGTGTACGGTGTGTCCTGAAACATCTAAAAAACACAGCTTGGAGAGCATAGGGCACTTCCACTCATGGGCGTATAAATTGGGAAAACTAAAAATCAGCAAGACACAGGCACCCCAAAGTTTAGGGCTGCTCTGTTGACAAGAACCCCCACTTCATTACAACTTAAATATCCTAGGAAAGAGAAAAATGGATAAAGAAGTTGGGGTCCTCATGTACAATGGAATATCACTCAGCCATGAAATCAACGTCATAAGGCTAGTAGCAGCATGATGAGTGGATTTAGGTACGACGATTCTAAGTGAAATAAGTCACACAGAAAAAGACACTTATCATAAGATATCACTTACAGAGGGAATGTAAAAACCGCTACACTTGAACTGAATTACAAAACAGAACAGAGTCACACGTTTAGAAAACACACTATGGCTGCTGAACGGGAAAGGTGAGGTGGGGTGATGCATAAAACAAGGGTTTCAAATTAGCTCCGATACCGTTCCATAAACCCAATATGTAAGGACAAGACCTATTCCTTTTTCAGTGAACTGGATTCAACACCCCCAAGTCACCGCACAAGAATATATCTGACTAGTAAGAATCCTCAAACCTATGTATTGATATCTCTCTGTAAGTGAGTCAAGGGGGTGTAAAGCGGCATAAACACAGCCGTGAAAAGCAGCTAAACCCCATTATAAAAATAAATTACTTTTCAAAACCCGTGAAACAAAGACAGTGAAAGAGAGAGAAATTCTTCCAAAATTCGTTCAGGGGCTGTGATGCAACCTGGATTGACCATATCTAGACCCACAGCTGATTGAGACATAAGGGTGGACACTCTTGGGGCTGAGAGGTTCGGTGAGGTTGGGTGAGCCAACGCAGACCCTTTCAAGTAATACTGCATGGTACCCATCCTATGGGTCCCAAATCTCCAGGTTCAAGGGCATCTTCCTACATCGAAAACAGGCATGAGAAACCCAGAAGATGGTACACCGTGTGATCGGGAAAGATTTCTAAAACGCACCTCATTTCTCATCTCCTTTTGCTCAGGTTCGCCATTCGAGCCACTTTACTAGCCATCTCCCTCCTTGGAGAATCAGCACCTTTAACCTCCTGTTCCGTACAGGTTGCAATTTGTCCTGAGGATGAACGGGAAGAGGGGGAACCAATGAGAGACTAGCTCTAAGTGTTGGGACAGGCACAGGTCACTCTATTTTCCCATCAGGAAGAAGAATTAAGCACAAGCTCAGCCTGCCCCCCAGAACCAGAAGAGGGCCTGAAGCAATCCTGCGCTTTTGCGGCCAGCTCCCAAAAAAGCGAGCTGAAAAATGGAGCTCAGGGGCACTGCAATTCACAAACCTGCAGAGTTTTAAATGATACCTCTCGTCCACAAATATATTAAGGGAAGGCAACGAAGAGGCTTTGAAAGCAAGGCAGAATTGCAGGAAACAGATTTCAGGAGGTAGATTCGAATCGCCTTGAAAGCACATGAAAAGCGGCAAAACGTGGACAATGATGCCCTTGGCCAAAAAGGGCGTATGCGTTTTTTCCTGAATATATTCAGGAAAAAACGCATACGCCCTTTTTGGCCAACCAAGCAACCTGGAAAGGCCAATCAGCGCTCCAAAGAAGTCTCGCTTCCCAGCGGGCAAAAGGGCCATGTGGAAAAAAGTGTCCAAAGCAGAAATGCAGGACCGGCCATGGAGAAATGGGAGCCTTGCTACGCTGATGGGCGGGATGTAAATTGCCAACAGCCACTCGGGAGAAGTGTACGGTGTGTCCTGAAACATCTAAAAAACACAGCTTGGAGAGCATACGGCACTTCCACTCATGGGCGTATAAATTGGGAAAACTAAAAATCAGCAAGACACAGGCACCCCAAAGTTTAGGGCTGCTCTGTTGACAAGAACCCCCACTTCATTACAACTTAAATATCCTAGGAAAGAGAAAAATGGATAAAGAAGTTGGGGTCCTCATGTACAATGGAATATCACTCAGCCATGAAATCAACGTCATAAGGCTAGTAGCAGCACGATGAGTGGATTTAGGTACAACGATTCTAAGTGAAATAAGTCACACAGAAAAAGACACTTATCATAAGATATCACTTAGAGAGGGAATGTAAAAACCGCTACACTTGAACTGAATTACAAAACAGAACAGAGTCACACGTTTAGAAAACACACTATGGCTGCTGAACGGGAAAGGTGAGGTGGGGTGATGCATAAAACAAGGGTTTCAAATTAGCTCCGATACCGTTCCATAAACCCAATATGTAAGAGACAAGACCTATTCCTTTTTCAGTGAACTGGACTCAACACCCCCTATTCACCGCACAAGAATATATCTGACTAGTAAGAATCCTCAAACCTATGTATTGATATCTCTCTGTAACTGAGTCAAGGGGGTGTAAAGCGGCATAAACACAGCCGTGAAAAGCAGCTAAACCCCATTATAAAAATAAATTACTTTTCAAAACCCGTGAAACAAAGACAGTGAAAGAGAGAGAAATTCTTCCAAAATTCGTTCAGGGGCTGGGATGCAACCTGGATTGACCATATCTAGACCCACAGCTGATTGAGACATAAGGGTGGACACTCTTGGGGCTGAGAGGTTCGGTGAGGTTGGGTGAGCCAACGCAGACCCTTTCAAGTAATACTGCATGGTACCCATCCTATGGGTCCCAAATCTCCAGGTTCAAGGGCATCTTCCTACATCGAAAACAGGCATGAGAAACCCAGAAGATGGTACACCGTGTGATCGGGAAAGATTTCTAAAACGCACCTCATTTCTCATCTCCTTTTGCTCAGGTTCGCCATTCCAGCCACTTTACTAGCCATCTCCCTCCTTTGCGAATCAGCACCTTTAACCTCCTGTTCCGTACAGGTTGCAATTTGTCCTGAGGATGAACGGGAAGAGGGGGAACCAATGAGAGACTAGCTCTAGGTGTTGGGACAGGCACAGGTCACTCTATTTTCCCATCAGGAAGAAGAATTAAGCACAAGCTCAGCCTGCCCCCCAGAACCAGAAGAGGGCCTGAAGCAATCCTGCGCTTTTGCGGCCAGCTCCCAAAAAAGCGAGTGGAAAAATGGAGCTCAGGGGCACTGCAATTCACAAACCTGCAGAGTTTTAAATGATACCTCTCGTCCACAAATATATTAAGGGAAGGCAACGAAGAGGCTTTGAAAGCAAGGCAGAATTGCAGGAAACAGATTTCAGGAGGTAGATTCGAATCGCCTTGAAAGCACATGAAAAGCGGCAAAACGTGGACAATGATGCCCTTGGCCAAAAAGGGCGTATGCGTTTTTTCCTGAATATATTCAGGAAAAAACGCATACGCCCTTTTTGGCCAACCAAGCAACCTGGAAAGGCCAATCAGCGCTCCAAAGAAGTCTCGCTTCCCAGCGGGCAAAAGGGCCATGCGGAAAAAAGTGTCCAAAGTAGAAATGCAGGACCGGCCATGGAGAAATGGGAGCCTTGCTACGCTGATGGGCGGGATGTAAATTGCCAACAGCCACTCTGGAGAAGTGTACGGTGTGTCGTGAAACATCTAAAAAACACAGCTTGGAGAGCATAGGGCACTTCCACTCATGGGCGTATAAATTGGGAAAACTAAAAATCAGCAAGACACAGGCACCCCAAAGTTTAGGGCTGCTCTGTTGACAAGAACCCCCACTTCATTACACCTTAAATATCCTAGGAAAGAGAAAAATGGATAAAGAAGTTGGGGTCCTCATGTACAATGGAATATCACTCAGCCATGAAATCAACGTCATAAGGCTAGTAGCAGCACGATGAGTGGATTTAGGTACGACGATTCTAAGTGAAATAAGTCACACAGAAAAAGACACTTATCATAAGATATCACTTAGAGAGGGAATGTAAAAACCGCTACACTTGAACTGAATTACAAAACAGAACAGAGTCACACGTTTAGAAAACACACTATGGCTGCTGAACGGGAAAGGTGAGGTGGGGTGATGCATAAAACAAGGGTTTCAAATTAGCTCCGATACCGTTCCATAAACCCAATATGTAAGAGACAAGACCTATTCCTTTTTCAGTGAACTGGACTCAACACCCCCTATTCACCGCACAAGAATATATCTGACTAGTAAGAATCCTCAAACCTATGTATTGATATCTCTCTGTAAGTGAGTCAAGGGGGTGTAAAGCGGCATAAACACAGCCGTGAAAAGCAGCTAAACCCCATTATAAAAATAAATTACTTTTCAAAACCCGTGAAACAAAGACAGGGAAAGAGAGAGAAATTCTTCCAAAATTCGTTCAGGGGCTGTGATGCAACCTGGATTGACCATATCTAGACCCACAGCTGATTGAGACATAAGGGTGGACACTCTTGGGGCTGAGAGGTTCGGTGAGGTTGGGTGAGCCAACGCAGACCCTTTCAAGTAATACTGCATGGTACCCATCCCATGGGTCCCAAATCTCCAGGTTCAAGGGCATCTTCCTACATCGAAAACAGGCATGAGAAACCCAGAAGATGGTACACCGTGTGATCGGGAAAGGTTTCTAAAACGCACCTCATTTCTCATCTCCTTTGCTCGGGTTCGCCCTTCCAGCCGATTTACTAGCCATCTCCCTCCTTGGAGAATCAGCACCTTTAACCTCCTGTTCCGTACAGGTTGCAATTTGTCCTGAGGATGAACGGGAAGAGGGGGAACCAATGAGAGACTAGCTCTAGGTGTTGGGACAGGCACAGGTCACTCTATTTTCCCATCAGGAAGAAGAATTAAGCACAAGCTCAGCCTGCCCCCCAGAACCAGAAGAGGGCCTGAAGCAATCCTGCGCTTTTGCGGCCAGCTCCCAAAAAAGCGAGCTGAAAAATGGAGCTCAGGGGCACTGCAATTCACAAACCTGCAGAGTTTTAAATGATACCTCTCGTCCACAAATATATTAAGGGAAGGCAACGAAGAGGCTTTGAAAGCAAGGCAGAATTGCAGGGAACAGATTTCAGGAGGTAGATTCGAATCGCCTTGAAAGCACATGAAAAGCGGCAAAACGTGGACAATGATGCCCTTGGCCAAAAAGGGCGTATGCGTTTTTTCCTGAATATATTCAGGAAAAAACGCATACGCCCTTTTTGGCCAACCAAGCAACCTGGAAAGGCCAATCAGCGCTCCAAAGAAGTCTCGCTTCCCAGCGGGCAAAAGGGCCATGTAGAAAAAAGTGTCCAAACCAGAAATGCAGGACCGGCCATGGAGAAATGGGAGCCTTGCTACGCTGATGGGCGGGATGTAAATTGCCAACAGCCACTCGGGAGAAGTGTACGGTGTGTCCTGAAACATCTAAAAAACACAGCTTGGAGAGCATAGGGCACTTCCACTCATGGGCGTATAAATTGGGAAAACTAAAAATCAGCAAGACACAGGCACCCCAAAGTTTAGGGCTGCTCTGTTGACAAGAACCCCCACTTCATTACAACTTAAATATCCTAGGAAAGAGAAAAATGGATAAAGAAGTTGGGGTCCTCATGTACAATGGAATATCACTCAGCCATGAAATCAACGTCATAAGGCTAGTAGCAGCACGATGAGTGGATTTAGGTACGACGATTCTAAGTGAAATAAGTCACACAGAAAAAGACACTTATCATAAGATATCACTTAGAGAGGGAATGTAAAAACCGCTACACTTGAACTGAATTACAAAACAGAACAGAGTCACACGTTTAGAAAACACACTATGGCTGCTGAACGGGAAAGGTGAGGTGGGGTGATGCATAAAACAAGGGTTTCAAATTAGCTCCGATACCGTTCCATAAACCCAATATGTAAGAGACAAGACCTATTCCTTTTTCAGTGAACTGGATTCAACACCCCCTATTCACCGCACAAGAATATATCTGACTAGTAAGAATCCTCAAACCTATGTATTGATATCTCTCTGTAAGTGAGTCAAGGGGGTGTAAAGCGGCATAAACACAGCCGTGAAAAGCAGCTAAACCCCATTATAAAAATAAATTACTTTTCAAAACCCGTGAAACAAAGACAGTGAAAGAGAGAGAAATTCTTCCAAAATTCGTTCAGGGGCTGTGATGCAACCTGGATTGGCCATATCTAGACCCACAGCTGATTGAGACATAAGGGTGGACACTCTTGGGGCTGAGAGGTTCGGTGAGGTTGGGTGAGCCAACGCAGACCCTTTCAAGTAATACTGCATGGTACCCATCCTATGGGTCCCAAATCTCCAGGTTCAAGGGCATCTTCCTACATCGAAAACAGGCATGAGAAACCCAGAAGATGGTACACCGTGTGATCGGGAAAGATTTCTAAAACGCACCTCATTTCTCATCTCCTTTTGCTCAGGTTCGCCATTCCAGCCACTTTACTAGCCATCTCCCTCCTTGGCGAATCAGCACCTTTAACCTCCTGTTCCGTACAGGTTGCAATTTGTCCTGAGGATGAACGGGAAGAGGGGGAACCAATGAGAGACTAGCTCTAAGTGTTGGGACAGGCACAGGTCACTCTATTTTCCCATCAGGAAGAAGAATTAAGCACAAGCTCAGCCTGCCCCCCAGAACCAGAAGAGGGCCTGAAGCAATCCTGCGCTTTTGCGGCCAGCTCCCAAAAAAGCGAGCTGAAAAATGGAGCTCAGGGGCACTGCAATTCACAAACCTGCAGAGTTTTAAATGATACCTCTCGTCCACAAATATATTAAGGGAAGGCAACGAAGAGGCTTTGAAAGCAAGGCAGAATTGCAGGAAACAGATTTCAGGAGGTAGATTCGAATCGCCTTGAAAGCACATGAAAAGCGGCAAAACGTGGACAATGATGCCCTTGGCCAAAAAGGGCGTATGCGTTTTTTCCTGAATATATTCAGGAAAAAACGCATACGCCCTTTTTGGCCAACCAAGCAACCTGGAAAGGCCAATCAGCGCTCCAAAGAAGTCTCGCTTCCCAGCGGGCAAAAGGGCCATGCGGAAAAAAGTGTCCAAAGTAGAAATGCAGGACCGGCCATGGAGAAATGGGAGCCTTGCTACGCTGATGGGCGGGATGTAAATTGCCAACAGCCACTCTGGAGAAGTGTACGGTGCGTCGTGAAACATCTAAAAAACACAGCTGGGAGAGCATAGGGCACTTCCACTCATGGGCGTATAAATTGGGAAAACTAAAAATCAGCAAGATACAGGCACCCCAAAGTTTAGGGCTGCTCTGTTGATAAGAACCCCCACTTCATTACAACTTAAATATCCTAGGAAAGAGAAAAATGGATAAAGAAGTTGTGGTCCTCATGTACAATGGAATATCACTCAGCCATGAAATCAACGTCATAAGGCTAGTAGCAGCACGATGAGTGGATTTAGGTACGACGATTCTAAGTGAAATAAGTCACACAGAAAAAGACACTTATCCTAAGATATCACTTAGAGAGGGAATGTAAAAACCGCTACACTTGAACTGAATTGCAAAACAGAACAGAGTCACACGTTTAGGAAACACACTATGGCTGCTGAACGGGAAAGGTGAGGTGGGGTGATGCATAAAACAAGGGTTTCAAATTAGCTCCGATACCGTTCCATAAACCCAATATGTAAGAGACAACACCTATTCCTTTTTCAGTGAACTGGACTCAACACCCCCTATTCACCGCACAAGAATATATCTGACTAGTAAGAATCCTCAAACCTATGTATTGATATCTCTCTGTAAGTGAGTCAAGGGGGTGTAAAGCGGCATAAACACAGCCGTGAAAAGCAGCTAAACCCCATTATAAAAATAAATTACTTTTCAAAACCCGTGAAACAAAGACAGTGAAAGAGAGAGAAATTCTTACAAAATTCGTTCAGGGGCTGTGATGCAACCTGGATTGACCATATCTAGACCCACAGCTGATTGAGACATAAGGGTGGACACTCTTGGGGCTGAGAGGTTCGGTGAGGTTGGGTGAGCCAACGCAGACCCTTTCAAGTAATACTGCATGGTACCCATCCTATGGGTCCCAAATCTCCAGGTTCAAGGGCATCTTCCTACATCGAAAACAGGCATGAGAAACCCAGAAGATGGTACACCGTGTGATCGGGAAAGATTTCTAAAACGCACCTCATTTCTCATCTCCTTTTGCTCAGGTTCGCCATTCCAGCCACTTTACTAGCCATCTCCCTCCTTGGCGAATCAGCACCTTTAACCTCCTGTTCCGTACAGGTTGCAATTTGTCCTGAGGATGAACGGGAAGAGGGGGAACCAATGAGAGACTAGCTCTAGGTGTTGGGACAGGCACAGGTCACTCTATTTTCCCATCAGGAAGAAGAATTAAGCACAAACTCAGCCTGCCCCCCAGAACCAGAAGAGGGCCTGAAGCAATCCTGCGCTTTTGCGGCCAGCTCCCAAAAAAGCGAGCTGAAAATTGGAGCTCAGGGGCACTGCAATTCACAAACCTGCAGAGTTTTAAATGATACCTCTCGTCCACAAATATATTAAGGGAAGGCAACGAAGAGGCTTTGAAAGCAAGGCAGAATTGCAGGAAACAGATTTCAGGAGGTAGATTCGAATCGCCTTGAAAGCACATGAAAAGCGGCAAAACGTGGACAATGATGCCCTTGGCCAAAAAGGGCGTATGCGTTTTTTCCTGAATATATTCAGGAAAAAACGCATACGCCCTTTTTGGCCAACCAAGCCACCTGGAAAGGCAAATCAGCGCTCCAAAGAAGTCTGGCTTCCCAGCGGGCAAAAGGGCCATGCGGAAAAAAGTGTCCAAACCAGAAATGCAGGACCGGCCATGGAGAAATGGGAGCCTTGCTACGCTGATGGGTGGGATGTAAATTGCCAACAGCCACTCTGGAGAAGTGTACGGTGTGTTCTGAAACATCTAAAAAACACAGCTTGGAGAGCATAGGGCACTTCCACTCATGGGCGTATAAATTGGGAAAACTAAAAATCAGCAAGACACAGGCACCCCAAAGTTTAGGGCTGCTCTGTTGACAAGAACCCCCACTTCATTACACCTTAAATATCCTAGGAAAGAGAAAAATGGATAAAGAAGTTGGGGTCCTCATGTACAATGGAATATCACTCAGCCATGAAATCAACGTCATAAGGCTAGTAGCAGCACGATGAGTGGATTTAGGTACGACGATTCTAAGTGAAATAAGTCACACAGAAAAAGACACTTATCCTAAGATATCACTTAGAGAGGGAATGTAAAAACCGCTACACTTGAACTGAATTGCAAAACAGAACAGAGTCACACGTTTAGGAAACACACTATGGCTGCTGAACGGGAAAGGTGAGGTGGGGTGATGCATAAAACAAGGGTTTCAAATTAGCTCCGATACCGTTCCATAAACCCAATATGTAAGAGACAAGACCTATTCCTTTTTCAGTGAACTGGACTCAACACCCCCTATTCACCGCACAAGAATATATCTGACTAGTAAGAATCTTCAAACCTATGTATTGATATCTCTCTGTAAGTGAGTCAAGGGGGTGTAAAGCGGCCTAAAACAGTCGTGAAAAGCAGCTAAACCCCATTATAAAAATAAATTACTTTTCAAAACCCGTGAAACAAAGACAGTGAAAGAGAGAGAAATTCTTCCAAAATTCGTTCAGGGGCTGTGATGCAACCTGGATTGACCATATCTAGACCCACAGCTGATTGAGACATAAGGGTGGACACTCTTGGGGCTGAGAGGTTCGGTGAGGTTGGGTGAGCCAACGCAGACCCTTTCAAGTAATACTGCATGGTACCCATCCCATGGATCCCAATTCTCCAGGTTCAAGGGCATCTTCCTACATCAAAAACAGGCATGAGAAACCCAGAAGATGGTACACCGTGTGATCGGGAAAGGTTTCTAAAACGCACCTCATTTCTCATCTCCTTTGCTCGGGTTCGCCCTTCCAGCCGATTTACTAGCCATCTCCCTCCTTGGAGAATCAGCACCTTTAACCTCCTGTTCCGTACAGGTTGCAATTTGTCCTGAGGATGAACGGGAAGAGGGGGAACCAATGAGAGACTAGCTCTAGGTGTTGGGACAGGCACAGGTCACTCTATTTTCCCATCAGGAAGAAGAATTAAGCACAAGCTCAGCCTGCCCCCCAGAACCAGAAGAGGGCCTGAAGCAATCCTGCGCTTTTGCGGCCAGCTCCCAAAAAAGCGAGCTGAAAAATGGAGCTCAGGGGCACTGCAATTCACAAACCTGCAGAGTTTTAAATGATACCTCTCGTCCACAAATATATTAAGGGAAGGCAACGAAGAGGCTTTGAAAGCAAGGCAGAATTGCAGGAAACAGATTTCAGGAGGTAGATTCGAATCGCCTTGAAAGCACATGAAAAGCGGCAAAACGTGGACAATGATGCCCTTGGCCAAAAAGGGCGTATGCGTTTTTTCCTGAATATATTCAGGAAAAAACGCATACGCCCTTTTTGGCCAACCAAGCAACCTGGAAAGGCCAATCAGCGCTCCAAAGAAGTCTCGCTTCCCAGCGGGCAAAAGGGCCATGCGGAAAAAAGTGTCCAAAGCAGAAATGCAGGACCGGCCATGGAGAAATGGGAGCCTTGCTACGCTGATGGGCGGGATGTAAATTGCCAACAGCCACTCGGGAGAAGTGTACGGTGTGTCCTGAAACATCTAAAAAACACAGCTTGGAGAGCATAGGGCACTTCCACTCATGGGCGTATAAATTGGGAAAACTAAAAATCAGCAAGACACAGGCACCCCAAAGTTTAGGGCTGCTCTGTTGACAAGAACCCCCACTTCATTACACCTTAAATATCCTAGGAAAGAGAAAAATGGATAAAGAAGTTGTGGTCCTCATGTACAATGGAATATCACACAGCCATGAAATCAACGTCATAAGGCTAGTAGCAGCACGATGAGTGGATTTAGGTACGACGATTCTAAGTGAAATAAGTCACACAGAAAAAGACACTTATCCTAAGATATCACTTATAGAGGGAATGTAAAAACCGCTAAACTTGAACTGAATTGCAAAACAGAACAGAGTCACACGTTTAGGAAACACACTATGGCTGCTGAACGGGAAAGGTGAGGTGGGGTGATGCATAAAACAAGGGTTTCAAATTAGCTCCGATACCGTTCCATAAACCCAATATGTAAGAGAAAAGACCTATTCCTTTTTCAGTGAACTGGACTCAACACCCCCTATTCACCGCACAAGAATATATCTGACTAGTAAGAATCCTCAAACCTATGTATTGATATCTCTCTGTAACTGAGTCAAGGAGGTGTAAAGCGGCATAAACACAGGCGTGAAAAGCAGCTAAACCCCATTATAAAAATAAATTACTTTTCAAAACCCGTGAAACAAAGACAGTGAAAGAGAGAGAAATTCTTCCAAAATTCGTTCAGGGGCTGTGATGCAACCTGGATTGACCATATCTAGACCCACAGCTGATTGAGACATAAGGGTGGACACTCTTGGGGCTGAGAGGTTCGGTGAGGTTGGGTGAGCCAACGCAGACCCTTTCAAGTAATACTGCATGGTACCCATCCTATGGGTACCAAATCTCCAGGTTCAAGGGCATCTTCCTACATCGAAAACAGGCATGAGAAACCCAGAAGATGGTACACCGTGTGATCGGGAAAGATTTCTAAAACGCACCTCATTTCTCATCTCCTTTTGCTCAGGTTCGCCATTCCAGCCACTTTACTAGCCATCTCCCTCCTTGGCGAATCAGCACCTTTAACCTCCTGTTCCGTACAGGTTGCAATTTGTCCTGAGGATGAACGCGAAGAGGGGGAACCAATGAGAGACTAGCTCTAGGTGTTGGGACAGGCACAGGTCACTCTATTTTCCCATCAGGAAGAAGAATTAAGCACAAGCTCAGCCTGCCCCCCAGAACCAGAAGAGGGCCTGAAGCAATCCTGCGCTTTTGCGGCCAGCTCCCAAAAAAGCGAGCTGAAAAATGGAGCTCAGGGGCACTGCAATTCACAAACCTGCAGAGTTTTAAATGATACCTCTCGTCCACAAATATATTAAGGGAAGGCAACGAAGAGGCTTTGAAAGCAAGGCAGAATTGCAGGAAACAGATTTCAGGAGGTAGATTCGAATCGCCTTGAAAGCACATGAAAAGCGGCAAAACGTGGACAATGATGCCCTTGGCCAATAAGGGCGTATGCGTTTTTTCCTGAATATATTCAGGAAAAAACGCATACGCCCTTTTTGGCCAACCAAGCAACCTGGAAAGGCCAATCAGCGCTCCAAAGAAGTCTCGCTTCCCAGCGGGCAAAAGGGCCATGCGGAAAAAAGTGTCCAAAGCAGAAATGCAGGACCGGCCATGGAGAAATGGGAGCCTTGCTACGCTGATGGGCGGGATGTAAATTGCCAACAGCCACTCGGGAGAAGTGTACGGTGTGTCCTGAAACATCTAAAAAACACAGCTTGGAGAGCATAGGGCACTTCCACTCATGGGCGTATAAATTGGGAAAACTAAAAATCAGCAAGACACAGGCACCCCAAAGTTTAGGGCTGCTCTGTTGACAAGAACCCCCACTTCATTACACCTTAAATATCCTAGGAAAGAGAAAAATGGATAAAGAAGTTGGGGTCCTCATGTACAATGGAATATCACTCAGCCATGAAATCAACGTCATAAGGCTAGTAGCAGCACGATGAGTGGATTTAGGTACGACGATTATAAGTGAAATAAGTCACACAGAAAAAGACACTTATCCTAAGATATCACTTATAGAGGGAATGTAAAAACCGCTACACTTGAACTGAATTGCAAAACAGAACAGAGTCACACGTTTAGGAAACACACTATGGCTGCTGAACGGGAAAGGTGAGGTGGGGTGATGCATAAAACAAGGGTTTCAAATTAGCTCCGATACCGTTCCATAAACCCAATATGTAAGAGACAAGACCTATTCCTTTTTCAGTGAACTGGACTCAACACCCCCTATTCACCGCACAAGAATATATCTGACTAGTAAGAATCCTCAAACCTATGTATTGATATCTCTCTGTAAGTGAGTCAAGGAGGTGTAAAGCGGCATAAACACAGGCGTGAAAAGCAGCTAAACCCCATTATAAAAATAAATTACTTTTCAAAACCCGTGAAACAAAGACAGTGAAAGAGAGAGAAATTCTTCCAAAATTCGTTCAGGGGCTGTGATGCAACCTGGATTGACCATATCTAGACCCACAGCTGATTGAGACATAAGGGTGGACACTCTTGGGGCTGAGAGGTTCGGTGAGGTTGGGTGAGCCAACGCAGACCCTTTCAAGTAATACTGCATGGTACCCATCCTATGGGTCCCAAATCTCCAGGTTCAAGGGCATCTTCCTACATCGAAAACAGGCATGAGAAACCCAGAAGATGGTACACCGTGTGATCGGGAAAGATTTCTAAAACGTACCTCATTTCTCATCTCCTTTTGCTCAGGTTCGCCATTCTAGCCACTTTACTAGCCATCTCCCTCCTTGGCGAATCAGCACCTTTAACCTCCTGTTCCGTACAGGTTGCAATTTGTCCTGAGGATGAACGCGAAGAGGGGGAACCAATGAGAGACTAGCTCTAGGTGTTGGGACAGGCACAGGTCACTCTATTTTCCCATCAGGAAGAAGAATTAAGCACAAACTCAGCCTGCCCCCCAGAACCAGAAGAGGGCCTGAAGCAATCCTGCGCTTTTGCGGCCAGCTCCCAAAAAAGCGAGCTGAAAAATGGAGCTCAGGGGCACTGCAATTCACAAACCTGCAGAGTTTTAAATGATACCTCTCGTCCACAAATATATTAAGGGAAGGCAACGAAGAGGCTTTGAAAGCAAGGCAGAATTGCAGGAAACAGATTTCAGGAGGTAGATTCGAATCGCCTTGAAAGCACATGAAAAGCGGCAAAACGTGGACAATGATGCCCTTGGCCAAAAAGGGCGTATGCGTTTTTTCCTGAATATATTCAGGAAAAAACGCATACGCCCTTTTTGGCCAACCAAGCCACCTGGAAAGGCAAATCAGCGCTCCAAAGAAGTCTGGCTTCCCAGCGGGCAAAAGGGCCATGCGGAAAAAAGTGTCCAAACCAGAAATGCAGGACCGGCCATGGAGAAATGGGAGCCTTGCTACGCTGATGGGTGGGATGTAAATTGCCAACAGCCACTCGGGAGAAGTGTACGGTGTGTCCTGAAACATCTAAAAAACACAGCTTGGAGAGCATAGGGCACTTCCACTCATGGGCGTATAAATTGGGAAAACTAAAAATCAGCAAGACACAGGCACCCCAAAGTTTAGGGCTGCTCTGTTGACAAGAACCCCCACTTCATTACACCTTAAATATCCTAGGAAAGAGAAAAATGGATAAAGAAGTTGTGGTCCTCATGTACAATGGAATATCACTCAGCCATGAAATCAACGTCATAAGGCTAGTAGCAGCACGATGAGTGGATTTAGGTACGACGATTCTAAGTGAAATAAGTCACACAGAAAAAGACACTTATCCTAAGATATCACTTATAGAGGGAATGTAAAAACCGCTACACTTGAACTGAATTTCAAAACAGAACAGAGTCACACGTTTAGGAAACACACTATGGCTGCTGAACGGGAAAGGTGAGGTGGGGTGATGCATAAAACAAGGGTTTCAAATTAGCTCCGATACCGTTCCATAAACCCAATATGTAAGAGACAAGACCTATTCCTTTTTCAGTGAACTGGACTCAACACCCCCTATTCACCGCACAAGAATATATCTGACTAGTAAGAATCTTCAAACCTATGTATTGATATCTCTCTGTAAGTGAGTCAAGGGGGTGTAAAGCGTCCTAAAAACAGCCGTGAAAAGCAGCTAAACCCCATTATAAAAATAAATTACTTTTCAAAACCCGTGAAACAAAGACAGTGAAAGAGAGAGAAATTCTTCCAAAATTCGTTCAGGGGCTGTGATGCAACCTGGATTGACCATATCTAGACCCACAGCTGATTGAGACATAAGGGTGGACACTCTTGGGGCTGAGAGGTTCGGTGAGGTTGGGTGAGCCAACGCAGACCCTTTCAAGTAATACTGCATGGTACCCATCCCATGGGTCCCAAATCTCCAGGTTCAAGGGCATCTTCCTACATCAAAAACAGGCATGAGAAACCCAGAAGATGGTACACCGTGTGATCGGGAAAGGTTTCTAAAACGCACCTCATTTCTCATCTCCTTTGCTCGGGTTCGCCCTTCCAGCCGATTTACTAGCCATCTCCCTCCTTGGAGAATCAGCACCTTTAACCTCCTGTTCCGTACAGGTTGCAATTTGTCCTGAGGATGAACGGGAAGAGGGGGAACCAATGAGAGACTAGCTCTAGGTGTTGGGACAGGCACAGGTCACTCTATTTTCCCATCAGGAAGAAGAATTAAGCACAAGCTCAGCCTGCCCCCCAGAACCAGAAGAGGGCCTGAAGCAATCCTGCGCTTTTGCGGCCAGCTCCCAAAAAAGCGAGCTGAAAAATGGAGCTCAGGGGCACTGCAATTCACAAACCTGCAGAGTTTTAAATGATACCTCTCGTCCACAAATATATTAAGGGAAGGCAACGAAGAGGCTTTGAAAGCAAGGCAGAATTGCAGGAAACAGATTTCAGGAGGTAGATTCGAATCGCCTTGAAAGCACATGAAAAGCGGCAAAACGTGGACAATGATGCCCTTGGCCAAAAAGGGCGTATGCGTTTTTTCCTGAATATATTCAGGAAAAAACGCATACGCCCTTTTTGGCCAACCAAGCCACCTGGAAAGGCAAATCAGCGCTCCAAAGAAGTCTGGCTTCCCAGCGGGCAAAAGGGCCATGCGGAAAAAAGTGTCCAAAGCAGAAATGCAGGACCGGCCATGGAGAAATGGGAGCCTTGCTACGCTGATGGGTGGGATGTAAATTGCCAACAGCCACTCTGGAGAAGTGTACGGTGTGTTCTGAAACATCTAAAAAACACAGCTTGGAGAGCATAGGGCACTTCCACTCATGGGCGTATAAATTGGGAAAACTAAAAATCAGCAAGACACAGGCACCCCAAAGTTTAGGGCTGCTCTGTTGACAAGAACCCCCACTTCATTACACCTTAAATATCCTAGGAAAGAGAAAAATGGATAAAGAAGTTGGGGTCCTCATGTACAATGGAATATCACTCAGCCATGAAATCAACGTCATAAGGCTAGTAGCAGCACGATGAGTGGATTTAGGTACGACGATTCTAAGTGAAATAAGTCACACAGAAAAAGACACTTATCCTAAGATATCACTTAGAGAGGGAATGTAAAAACCGCTACACTTGAACTGAATTGCAAAACAGAACAGAGTCACACGTTTAGGAAACACACTATGGCTGCTGAACGGGAAAGGTGAGGTGGGGTGATGCATAAAACAAGGGTTTCAAATTAGCTCCGATACCGTTCCATAAACCCAATATGTAAGAGACAAGACCTATTCCTTTTTCAGTGAACTGGACTCAACACCCCCTATTCACCGCACAAGAATATATCTGACTAGTAAGAATCTTCAAACCTATGTATTGATATCTCTCTGTAAGTGAGTCAAGGGGGTGTAAAGCGGCCTAAAACAGTCGTGAAAAGCAGCTAAACCCCATTATAAAAATAAATTACTTTTCAAAACCCGTGAAACAAAGACAGTGAAAGAGAGAGAAATTCTTCCAAAATTCGTTCAGGGGCTGTGATGCAACCTGGATTGACCATATCTAGACCCACAGCTGATTGAGACATAAGGGTGGACACTCTTGGGGCTGAGAGGTTCGGTGAGGTTGGGTGAGCCAACGCAGACCCTTTCAAGTAATACTGCATGGTACCCATCCCATGGATCCCAATTCTCCAGGTTCAAGGGCATCTTCCTACATCAAAAACAGGCATGAGAAACCCAGAAGATGGTACACCGTGTGATCGGGAAAGGTTTCTAAAACGCACCTCATTTCTCATCTCCTTTGCTCGGGTTCGCCCTTCCAGCCGATTTACTAGCCATCTCCCTCCTTGGAGAATCAGCACCTTTAACCTCCTGTTCCGTACAGGTTGCAATTTGTCCTGAGGATGAACGGGAAGAGGGGGAACCAATGAGAGACTAGCTCTAGGTGTTGGGACAGGCACAGGTCACTCTATTTTCCCATCAGGAAGAAGAATTAAGCACAAGCTCAGCCTGCCCCCCAGAACCAGAAGAGGGCCTGAAGCAATCCTGCGCTTTTGCGGCCAGCTCCCAAAAAAGCGAGCTGAAAAATGGAGCTCAGGGGCACTGCAATTCACAAACCTGCAGAGTTTTAAATGATACCTCTCGTCCACAAATATATTAAGGGAAGGCAACGAAGAGGCTTTGAAAGCAAGGCAGAATTGCAGGAAACAGATTTCAGGAGGTAGATTCGAATCGCCTTGAAAGCACATGAAAAGCGGCAAAACGTGGACAATGATGCCCTTGGCCAAAAAGGGCGTATGCGTTTTTTCCTGAATATATTCAGGAAAAAACGCATACGCCCTTTTTGGCCAACCAAGCAACCTGGAAAGGCCAATCAGCGCTCCAAAGAAGTCTCGCTTCCCAGCGGGCAAAAGGGCCATGCGGAAAAAAGTGTCCAAAGCAGAAATGCAGGACCGGCCATGGAGAAATGGGAGCCTTGCTACGCTGATGGGCGGGATGTAAATTGCCAACAGCCACTCGGGAGAAGTGTACGGTGTGTCCTGAAACATCTAAAAAACACAGCTTGGAGAGCATAGGGCACTTCCACTCATGGGCGTATAAATTGGGAAAACTAAAAATCAGCAAGACACAGGCACCCCAAAGTTTAGGGCTGCTCTGTTGACAAGAACCCCCACTTCATTACACCTTAAATATCCTAGGAAAGAGAAAAATGGATAAAGAAGTTGTGGTCCTCATGTACAATGGAATATCACACAGCCATGAAATCAACGTCATAAGGCTAGTAGCAGCACGATGAGTGGATTTAGGTACGACGATTCTAAGTGAAATAAGTCACACAGAAAAAGACACTTATCCTAAGATATCACTTATAGAGGGAATGTAAAAACCGCTAAACTTGAACTGAATTGCAAAACAGAACAGAGTCACACGTTTAGGAAACACACTATGGCTGCTGAACGGGAAAGGTGAGGTGGGGTGATGCATAAAACAAGGGTTTCAAATTAGCTCCGATACCGTTCCATAAACCCAATATGTAAGAGAAAAGACCTATTCCTTTTTCAGTGAACTGGACTCAACACCCCCTATTCACCGCACAAGAATATATCTGACTAGTAAGAATCCTCAAACCTATGTATTGATATCTCTCTGTAACTGAGTCAAGGAGGTGTAAAGCGGCATAAACACAGGCGTGAAAAGCAGCTAAACCCCATTATAAAAATAAATTACTTTTCAAAACCCGTGAAACAAAGACAGTGAAAGAGAGAGAAATTCTTCCAAAATTCGTTCAGGGGCTGTGATGCAACCTGGATTGACCATATCTAGACCCACAGCTGATTGAGACATAAGGGTGGACACTCTTGGGGCTGAGAGGTTCGGTGAGGTTGGGTGAGCCAACGCAGACCCTTTCAAGTAATACTGCATGGTACCCATCCTATGGGTACCAAATCTCCAGGTTCAAGGGCATCTTCCTACATCGAAAACAGGCATGAGAAACCCAGAAGATGGTACACCGTGTGATCGGGAAAGATTTCTAAAACGCACCTCATTTCTCATCTCCTTTTGCTCAGGTTCGCCATTCCAGCCACTTTACTAGCCATCTCCCTCCTTGGCGAATCAGCACCTTTAACCTCCTGTTCCGTACAGGTTGCAATTTGTCCTGAGGATGAACGCGAAGAGGGGGAACCAATGAGAGACTAGCTCTAGGTGTTGGGACAGGCACAGGTCACTCTATTTTCCCATCAGGAAGAAGAATTAAGCACAAGCTCAGCCTGCCCCCCAGAACCAGAAGAGGGCCTGAAGCAATCCTGCGCTTTTGCGGCCAGCTCCCAAAAAAGCGAGCTGAAAAATGGAGCTCAGGGGCACTGCAATTCACAAACCTGCAGAGTTTTAAATGATACCTCTCGTCCACAAATATATTAAGGGAAGGCAACGAAGAGGCTTTGAAAGCAAGGCAGAATTGCAGGAAACAGATTTCAGGAGGTAGATTCGAATCGCCTTGAAAGCACATGAAAAGCGGCAAAACGTGGACAATGATGCCCTTGGCCAATAAGGGCGTATGCGTTTTTTCCTGAATATATTCAGGAAAAAACGCATACGCCCTTTTTGGCCAACCAAGCAACCTGGAAAGGCCAATCAGCGCTCCAAAGAAGTCTCGCTTCCCAGCGGGCAAAAGGGCCATGCGGAAAAAAGTGTCCAAAGCAGAAATGCAGGACCGGCCATGGAGAAATGGGAGCCTTGCTACGCTGATGGGCGGGATGTAAATTGCCAACAGCCACTCGGGAGAAGTGTACGGTGTGTCCTGAAACATCTAAAAAACACAGCTTGGAGAGCATAGGGCACTTCCACTCATGGGCGTATAAATTGGGAAAACTAAAAATCAGCAAGACACAGGCACCCCAAAGTTTAGGGCTGCTCTGTTGACAAGAACCCCCACTTCATTACACCTTAAATATCCTAGGAAAGAGAAAAATGGATAAAGAAGTTGGGGTCCTCATGTACAATGGAATATCACTCAGCCATGAAATCAACGTCATAAGGCTAGTAGCAGCACGATGAGTGGATTTAGGTACGACGATTATAAGTGAAATAAGTCACACAGAAAAAGACACTTATCCTAAGATATCACTTATAGAGGGAATGTAAAAACCGCTACACTTGAACTGAATTGCAAAACAGAACAGAGTCACACGTTTAGGAAACACACTATGGCTGCTGAACGGGAAAGGTGAGGTGGGGTGATGCATAAAACAAGGGTTTCAAATTAGCTCCGATACCGTTCCATAAACCCAATATGTAAGAGACAAGACCTATTCCTTTTTCAGTGAACTGGACTCAACACCCCCTATTCACCGCACAAGAATATATCTGACTAGTAAGAATCCTCAAACCTATGTATTGATATCTCTCTGTAAGTGAGTCAAGGAGGTGTAAAGCGGCATAAACACAGGCGTGAAAAGCAGCTAAACCCCATTATAAAAATAAATTACTTTTCAAAACCCGTGAAACAAAGACAGTGAAAGAGAGAGAAATTCTTCCAAAATTCGTTCAGGGGCTGTGATGCAACCTGGATTGACCATATCTAGACCCACAGCTGATTGAGACATAAGGGTGGACACTCTTGGGGCTGAGAGGTTCGGTGAGGTTGGGTGAGCCAACGCAGACCCTTTCAAGTAATACTGCATGGTACCCATCCTATGGGTCCCAAATCTCCAGGTTCAAGGGCATCTTCCTACATCGAAAACAGGCATGAGAAACCCAGAAGATGGTACACCGTGTGATCGGGAAAGATTTCTAAAACGTACCTCATTTCTCATCTCCTTTTGCTCAGGTTCGCCATTCTAGCCACTTTACTAGCCATCTCCCTCCTTGGCGAATCAGCACCTTTAACCTCCTGTTCCGTACAGGTTGCAATTTGTCCTGAGGATGAACGCGAAGAGGGGGAACCAATGAGAGACTAGCTCTAGGTGTTGGGACAGGCACAGGTCACTCTATTTTCCCATCAGGAAGAAGAATTAAGCACAAACTCAGCCTGCCCCCCAGAACCAGAAGAGGGCCTGAAGCAATCCTGCGCTTTTGCGGCCAGCTCCCAAAAAAGCGAGCTGAAAAATGGAGCTCAGGGGCACTGCAATTCACAAACCTGCAGAGTTTTAAATGATACCTCTCGTCCACAAATATATTAAGGGAAGGCAACGAAGAGGCTTTGAAAGCAAGGCAGAATTGCAGGAAACAGATTTCAGGAGGTAGATTCGAATCGCCTTGAAAGCACATGAAAAGCGGCAAAACGTGGACAATGATGCCCTTGGCCAAAAAGGGCGTATGCGTTTTTTCCTGAATATATTCAGGAAAAAACGCATACGCCCTTTTTGGCCAACCAAGCCACCTGGAAAGGCAAATCAGCGCTCCAAAGAAGTCTGGCTTCCCAGCGGGCAAAAGGGCCATGCGGAAAAAAGTGTCCAAACCAGAAATGCAGGACCGGCCATGGAGAAATGGGAGCCTTGCTACGCTGATGGGTGGGATGTAAATTGCCAACAGCCACTCGGGAGAAGTGTACGGTGTGTCCTGAAACATCTAAAAAACACAGCTTGGAGAGCATAGGGCACTTCCACTCATGGGCGTATAAATTGGGAAAACTAAAAATCAGCAAGACACAGGCACCCCAAAGTTTAGGGCTGCTCTGTTGACAAGAACCCCCACTTCATTACACCTTAAATATCCTAGGAAAGAGAAAAATGGATAAAGAAGTTGTGGTCCTCATGTACAATGGAATATCACTCAGCCATGAAATCAACGTCATAAGGCTAGTAGCAGCACGATGAGTGGATTTAGGTACGACGATTCTAAGTGAAATAAGTCACACAGAAAAAGACACTTATCCTAAGATATCACTTATAGAGGGAATGTAAAAACCGCTACACTTGAACTGAATTTCAAAACAGAACAGAGTCACACGTTTAGGAAACACACTATGGCTGCTGAACGGGAAAGGTGAGGTGGGGTGATGCATAAAACAAGGGTTTCAAATTAGCTCCGATACCGTTCCATAAACCCAATATGTAAGAGACAAGACCTATTCCTTTTTCAGTGAACTGGACTCAACACCCCCTATTCACCGCACAAGAATATATCTGACTAGTAAGAATCTTCAAACCTATGTATTGATATCTCTCTGTAAGTGAGTCAAGGGGGTGTAAAGCGTCCTAAAAACAGCCGTGAAAAGCAGCTAAACCCCATTATAAAAATAAATTACTTTTCAAAACCCGTGAAACAAAGACAGTGAAAGAGAGAGAAATTCTTCCAAAATTCGTTCAGGGGCTGTGATGCAACCTGGATTGACCATATCTAGACCCACAGCTGATTGAGACATAAGGGTGGACACTCTTGGGGCTGAGAGGTTCGGTGAGGTTGGGTGAGCCAACGCAGACCCTTTCAAGTAATACTGCATGGTACCCATCCCATGGGTCCCAAATCTCCAGGTTCAAGGGCATCTTCCTACATCAAAAACAGGCATGAGAAACCCAGAAGATGGTACACCGTGTGATCGGGAAAGGTTTCTAAAACGCACCTCATTTCTCATCTCCTTTGCTCGGGTTCGCCCTTCCAGCCGATTTACTAGCCATCTCCCTCCTTGGAGAATCAGCACCTTTAACCTCCTGTTCCGTACAGGTTGCAATTTGTCCTGAGGATGAACGGGAAGAGGGGGAACCAATGAGAGACTAGCTCTAGGTGTTGGGACAGGCACAGGTCACTCTATTTTCCCATCAGGAAGAAGAATTAAGCACAAGCTCAGCCTGCCCCCCAGAACCAGAAGAGGGCCTGAAGCAATCCTGCGCTTTTGCGGCCAGCTCCCAAAAAAGCGAGCTGAAAAATGGAGCTCAGGGGCACTGCAATTCACAAACCTGCAGAGTTTTAAATGATACCTCTCGTCCACAAATATATTAAGGGAAGGCAACGAAGAGGCTTTGAAAGCAAGGCAGAATTGCAGGAAACAGATTTCAGGAGGTAGATTCGAATCGCCTTGAAAGCACATGAAAAGCGGCAAAACGTGGACAATGATGCCCTTGGCCAAAAAGGGCGTATGCGTTTTTTCCTGAATATATTCAGGAAAAAACGCATACGCCCTTTTTGGCCAACCAAGCCACCTGGAAAGGCAAATCAGCGCTCCAAAGAAGTCTGGCTTCCCAGCGGGCAAAAGGGCCATGCGGAAAAAAGTGTCCAAAGCAGAAATGCAGGACCGGCCATGGAGAAATGGGAGCCTTGCTACGCTGATGGGTGGGATGTAAATTGCCAACAGCCACTCTGGAGAAGTGTACGGTGTGTTCTGAAACATCTAAAAAACACAGCTTGGAGAGCATAGGGCACTTCCACTCATGGGCGTATAAATTGGGAAAACTAAAAATCAGCAAGACACAGGCACCCCAAAGTTTAGGGCTGCTCTGTTGACAAGAACCCCCACTTCATTACACCTTAAATATCCTAGGAAAGAGAAAAATGGATAAAGAAGTTGTGGTCCTCATGTACAATGGAATATCACTCAGCCATGAAATCAACGTCATAAGGCTAGTAGCAGCACGATGAGTGGATTTTGGTACGACGATTCTAAGTGAAATAAGTCACACAGAAAAAGACACTTATCCTAAGATATCACTTAGAGAGGGAATGTAAAAACCGCTACACTTGAACTGAATTGCAAAACAGAACAGAGTCACACGTTTAGGAAACACACTATGGCTGCTGAACGGGAAAGGTGAGGTGGGGTGATGCATAAAACAAGGGTTTCAAATTAGCTCCGATACCGTTCCATAAACCCAATATGTAAGAGACAAGACCTATTCCTTTTTCAGTGAACTGGACTCAACACCCCCTATTCACCGCACAAGAATATATCTGACTAGTAAGAATCTTCAAACCTATGTATTGATATCTCTCTGTAAGTGAGTCAAGGGGGTGTAAAGCGGCATAAACACAGCCGTGAAAAGCAGCTAAACCCCATTATAAAAATAAATTACTTTTCAAAACCCGTGAAACAAAGACAGTGAAAGAGAGAGAAATTCTTCCAAAATTCGTTCAGGGGCTGTGATGCAACCTGGATTGACCATATCTAGACCCACAGCTGATTGAGACATAAGGGTGGACACTCTTGGGGCTGAGAGGTTCGGTGAGGTTGGGTGAGCCAACGCAGACCCTTTCAAGTAATACTGCATGGTACCCATCCTATGGGTACCAAATCTCCAGGTTCAAGGGCATCTTCCTACATCGAAAACAGGCATGAGAAACCCAGAAGATGGTACACCGTGTGATCGGGAAAGATTTCTAAAACGCACCTCATTTCTCATCTCCTTTTGCTCAGGTTCGCCATTCCAGCCACTTTACTAGCCATCTCCCTCCTTGGAGAATCAGCACCTTTAACCTCCTGTTCCGTACAGGTTGCAATTTGTCCTGAGGATGAACGGGAAGAGGGGGAACCAATGAGAGACTAGCTCTAGGTGTTGGGACAGGCACAGGTCACTCTATTTTCCCATCAGGAAGAAGAATTAAGCACAAGCTCAGCCTGCCCCCCAGAACCAGAAGAGGGCCTGAAGCAATCCTGCGCTTTTGCGGCCAGCTCCCAAAAAAGCGAGCTGAAAAATGGAGCTCAGGGGCACTGCAATTCACAAACCTGCAGAGTTTTAAATGATACCTCTCGTCCACAAATATATTAAGGGAAGGCAACGAAGAGGCTTTGAAAGCAAGGCAGAATTGCAGGAAACAGATTTCAGGAGGTAGATTCGAATCGCCTTGAAAGCACATGAAAAGCGGCAAAACGTGGACAATGATGCCCTTGGCCAAAAAGGGCGTATGCGTTTTTTCCTGAATATATTCAGGAAAAAACGCATACGCCCTTTTTGGCCCACCAAGCCACCTGGAAAGGCAAATCAGCGCTCCAAAGAAGTCTGGCTTCCCAGCGGGCAAAAGGGCCATGCGGAAAAAAGTGTCCAAACCAGAAATGCAGGACCGGCCATGGAGAAATGGGAGCCTTGCTACGCTGATGGGTGGGATGTAAATTGCCAACAGCCACTCGGGAGAAGTGTACGGTGTGTCCTGAAACATCTAAAAAACACAGCTTGGAGAGCATAGGGCACTTCCACTCATGGGCGTATAAATTGGGAAAACTAAAAATCAGCAAGACACAGGCACCCCAAAGTTTAGGGCTGCTCTGTTGACAAGAACCCCCACTTCATTACACCTTAAATATCCTAGGAAAGAGAAAAATGGATAAAGAAGTTGTGGTCCTCATGTACAATGGAATATCACTCAGCCATGAAATCAACGTCATAAGGCTAGTAGCAGCACGATGAGTGGATTTAGGTACGACGATTCTAAGTGAAATAAGTCACACAGAAAAAGACACTTATCCTAAGATATCACTTATAGAGGGAATGTAAAAACCGCTACACTTGAACTGAATTGCAAAACAGAACAGAGTCACACGTTTAGGAAACACACTATGGCTGCTGAACGGGAAAGGTGAGGTGGGGTGATGCATAAAACAAGGGTTTCAAATTAGCTCCGATACCGTTCCATAAACCCAATATGTAAGAGACAAGACCTATTCCTTTTTCAGTGAACTGGACTCAACACCCCCTATTCACCGCACAAGAATATATCTGACTAGTAAGAATCTTCAAACCTATGTATTGATATCTCTCTGTAAGTGAGTCAAGGGGGTGTAAAGCGTCCTAAAAACAGCCGTGAAAAGCAGCTAAACCCCATTATAAAAATAAATTACTTTTCAAAACCCGTGAAACAAAGACAGTGAAAGAGAGAGAAATTCTTCCAAAATTCGTTCAGGGGCTGTGATGCAACCTGGATTGACCATATCTAGACCCACAGCTGATTGAGACATAAGGGTGGACACTCTTGGGGCTGAGAGGTTCGGTGAGGTTGGGTGAGCCAACGCAGACCCTTTCAAGTAATACTGCATGGTACCCATCCCATGGGTCCCAAATCTCCAGGTTCAAAGGCATCTTCCTACATCAAAAACAGGCATGAGAAACCCAGAAGATGGTACACCGTGTGATCGGGAAAGGTTTCTAAAACGCACCTCATTTCTCATCTCCTTTGCTCGGGTTCGCCCTTCCAGCCGATTTACTAGCCATCTCCCTCCTTGGAGAATCAGCACCTTTAACCTCCTGTTCCGTACAGGTTGCAATTTGTCCTGAGGATGAACGGGAAGAGGGGGAACCAATGAGAGACTAGCTCTAGGTGTTGGGACAGGCACAGGTCACTCTATTTTCCCATCAGGAAGAAGAATTAAGCACAAGCTCAGCCTGCCCCCCAGAACCAGAAGAGGGCCTGAAGCAATCCTGCGCTTTTGCGGCCAGCTCCCAAAAAAGCGAGCTGAAAAATGGAGCTCAGGGGCACTGCAATTCACAAACCTGCAGAGTTTTAAATGATACCTCTCGTCCACAAATATATTAAGGGAAGGCAACGAAGAGGCTTTGAAAGCAAGGCAGAATTGCAGGAAACAGATTTCAGGAGGTAGATTCGAATCGCCTTGAAAGCACATGAAAAGCGGCAAAACGTGGACAATGATGCCCTTGGCCAAAAAGGGCGTATGCGTTTTTTCCTGAATATATTCAGGAAAAAACGCATACGCCCTTTTTGGCCAACCAAGCCACCTGGAAAGGCAAATCAGCGCTCCAAAGAAGTCTGGCTTCCCAGCGGGCAAAAGGGCCATGCGGAAAAAAGTGTCCAAACCAGAAATGCAGGACCGGCCATGGAGAAATGGGAGCCTTGCTACGCTGATGGGTGGGATGTAAATTGCCAACAGCCACTCTGGAGAAGTGTACGGTGTGTTCTGAAACATCTAAAAAACACAGCTTGGAGAGCATAGGGCACTTCCACTCATGGGCGTATAAATTGGGAAAACTAAAAATCAGCAAGACACAGGCACCCCAAAGTTTAGGGCTGCTCTGTTGACAAGAACCCCCACTTCATTACACCTTAAATATCCTAGGAAAGAGAAAAATGGATAAAGAAGTTGTGGTCCTCATGTACAATGGAATATCACTCAGCCATGAAATCAACGTCATAAGGCTAGTAGCAGCACGATGAGTGGATTTTGGTACGACGATTCTAAGTGAAATAAGTCACACAGAAAAAGACACTTATCCTAAGATATCACTTAGAGAGGGAATGTAAAAACCGCTACACTTGAACTGAATTGCAAAACAGAACAGAGTCACACGTTTAGGAAACACACTATGGCTGCTGAACGGGAAAGGTGAGGTGGGGTGATGCATAAAACAAGGGTTTCAAATTAGCTCCGATACCGTTCCATAAACCCAATATGTAAGAGACAAGACCTATTCCTTTTTCAGTGAACTGGACTCAACACCCCCTATTCACCGCACAAGAATATATCTGACTAGTAAGAATCTTCAAACCTATGTATTGATATCTCTCTGTAAGTGAGTCAAGGGGGTGTAAAGCGGCATAAACACAGCCGTGAAAAGCAGCTAAACCCCATTATAAAAATAAATTACTTTTCAAAACCCGTGAAACAAAGACAGTGAAAGAGAGAGAAATTCTTCCAAAATTCGTTCAGGGGCTGTGATGCAACCTGGATTGACCATATCTAGACCCACAGCTGATTGAGACATAAGGGTGGACACTCTTGGGGCTGAGAGGTTCGGTGAGGTTGGGTGAGCCAACGCAGACCCTTTCAAGTAATACTGCATGGTACCCATCCTATGGGTACCAAATCTCCAGGTTCAAGGGCATCTTCCTACATCGAAAACAGGCATGAGAAACCCAGAAGATGGTACACCGTGTGATCGGGAAAGATTTCTAAAACGCACCTCATTTCTCATCTCCTTTTGCTCAGGTTCGCCATTCCAGCCACTTTACTAGCCATCTCCCTCCTTGGAGAATCAGCACCTTTAACCTCCTGTTCCGTACAGGTTGCAATTTGTCCTGAGGATGAACGGGAAGAGGGGGAACCAATGAGAGACTAGCTCTAGGTGTTGGGACAGGCACAGGTCACTCTATTTTCCCATCAGGAAGAAGAATTAAGCACAAGCTCAGCCTGCCCCCCAGAACCAGAAGAGGGCCTGAAGCAATCCTGCGCTTTTGCGGCCAGCTCCCAAAAATGCGAGCTGAAAAATGGAGCTCAGGGGCACTGCAATTCACAAACCTGCAGAGTTTTAAATGATACCTCTCGTCCACAAATATATTAAGGGAAGGCAACGAAGAGGCTTTGAAAGCAAGGCAGAATTGCAGGAAACAGATTTCAGGAGGTAGATTCGAATCGCCTTGAAAGCACATGAAAAGCGGCAAAACGTGGACAATGATGCCCTTGGCCAAAAAGGGCGTATGCGTTTTTTCCTGAATATATTCAGGAAAAAACACATACGCCCTTTTTGGCCAACCAAGCAACCTGGAAAGGCCAATCAGCGCTCCAAAGAAGTCTCGCTTCCCAGCGGGCAAAAGGGCCATGCGGAAAAAAGTGTCCAAACCAGAAATGCAGGACCGGCCATGGAGAAATGGGAGCCTTGCTACGCTGATGGGTGGGATGTAAATTGCCGACAGCCACTCTGGAGAAGTGTACGGTGTGTCCTGAAACATCTAAAAAACACAGCTTGGAGAGCATAGGGCACTTCCACTCATGGGCGTATAAATTGGGAAAACTAAAAATCAGCAAGACACAGGCACCCCAAAGTTTAGGGCTGCTCTGTTGACAAGAACCCCCACTTCATTACACCTTAAATATCCTAGGAAAGAGAAAAATGGATAAAGAAGTTGGGGTCCTCATATACAATGGAATATCACTCAGCCATGAAATCAACGTCATAAGGCTAGTAGCAGCACGCTGAGTGGATTTAGGTACGACGATTCTAAGTGAAATAAGTCACACAGAAAAAGACACTTATCCTAAGATATCACTTAGAGAGGGAATGTAAAAACCGCTACACTTGAACTGAATTGCAAAACAGAACAGAGTCACACGTTTAGGAAACACACTATGGCTGCTGAACGGGAAAGGTGAGGTGGGGTGATGCATAAAACAAGGGTTTCAAATTAGCCACGATACCGTTCCATAAACCCAATATGTAAGAGACAAGACCTATTCCTTTTTCAGTAAACTGGACTCAACACCCCCTATTCACCGCACAAGAATATATCTGACTAGTAAGAATCCTCAAACCTATGTATTGATATCTCTCTGTAAGTGAGTCAAGGGGGTGTAAAGCGGCATAAACACAGCCGTGAAAAGCAGCTAAACCCCATTATAAAAATAAATTACTTTTCAAAACCCGTGAAACAAAGACAGTGAAAGAGAGAGAAATTCTTCCAAAATTCGTTCAGGGGCTGTGATGCAACCTGGATTGACCATATCTAGACCCACAGCTGATTGAGACATAAGGGTGGACACTCTTGGGGCTGAGAGGTTCGGTGAGGTTGGGTGAGCCAACGCAGACCCTTTCAAGTAATACTGCATGGTACCCATCCTATGGGTCCCAAATCTCCAGGTTCAAGGGCATCTTCCTACATCGAAAACAGGCATGAGAAACCCAGAAGATGGTACACCGTGTGATCGGGAAAGATTTCTAAAACGCACCTCATTTCTCATCTCCTTTTGCTCAGGTTCGCCATTCCAGCCACTTTACTAGCCATCTCCCTCCTTGGCGAATCAGCACCTTTAACCTCCTGTTCCGTACAGGTTGCAATTTGTCCTGAGGATGAACGGGAAGAGGGGGAACCAATGAGAGACTAGCTCTAAGTGTTGGGACAGGCACAGGTCACTCTATTTTCCCATCAGGAAGAAGAATTAAGCACAAGCTCAGCCTGCCCCCCAGAACCAGAAGAGGGCCTGAAGCAATCCTGCGCTTTTGCGGCCAGCTCCCAAAAAAGCGAGCTGAAAAATGGAGCTCAGGGGCACTGCAATTCACAAACCTGCAGAGTTTTAAATGATACCTCTCGTCCACAAATATATTAAGGGAAGGCAACGAAGAGGCTTTGAAAGCAAGGCAGAATTGCAGGAAACAGATTTCAGGAGGTAGATTCGAATCGCCTTGAAAGCACATGAAAAGCGGCAAAACGTGGACAATGATGCCCTTGGCCAAAAAGGGCGTATGCGTTTTTTCCTGAATATATTCAGGAAAAAACGCATACGCCCTTTTTGGCCAACCAAGCCACCTGGAAAGGCAAATCAGCGCTCCAAAGAAGTCTGGCTTCCCAGCGGGCAAAAGGGCCATGCGGAAAAAAGTGTCCAAACCAGAAATGCAGGACCGGCCATGGAGAAATGGGAGCCTTGCTACGCTGATGGGTGGGATGTAAATTGCCAACAGCCACTCGGGAGAAGTGTACGGTGTGTCCTGAAACATCTAAAAAACACAGCTTGGAGAGCATAGGGCACTTCCACTCATGGGCGTATAAATTGGGAAAACTAAAAATCAGCAAGACACAGGCACCCCAAAGTTTAGGGCTGCTCTGTTGACAAGAACCCCCACTTCATTACACCTTAAATATCCTAGGAAAGAGAAAAATGGATAAAGAAGTTGTGGTCCTCATGTACAATGGAATATCACTCAGCCATGAAATCAACGTCATAAGGCTAGTAGCAGCACGATGAGTGGATTTAGGTACGACGATTCTAAGTGAAATAAGTCACACAGAAAAAGACACTTATCCTAAGATATCACTTATAGAGGGAATGTAAAAACCGCTACACTTGAACTGAATTGCAAAACAGAACAGAGTCACACGTTTAGGAAACACACTATGGCTGCTGAACGGGAAAGGTGAGGTGGGGTGATGCATAAAACAAGGGTTTCAAATTAGCTCCGATACCGTTCCATAAACCCAATATGTAAGAGACAAGACCTATTCCTTTTTCAGTGAACTGGACTCAACACCCCCTATTCACCGCACAAGAATATATCTGACTAGTAAGAATCTTCAAACCTATGTATTGATATCTCTCTGTAAGTGAGTCAAGGGGGTGTAAAGCGTCATAAAAACAGCCGTGAAAAGCAGCTAAACCCCATTATAAAAATAAATTACTTTTCAAAACCCGTGAAACAAAGACAGTGAAAGAGAGAGAAATTCTTCCAAAATTCGTTCAGGGGCTGTGATGCAACCTGGATTGACCATATCTAGACCCACAGCTGATTGAGACATAAGGGTGGACACTCTTGGGGCTGAGCGGTTCGGTGAGGTTGGGTGAGCCAACGCAGACCCTTTCAAGTAATACTGCATGGTACCCATCCCATGGGTCCCAAATCTCCAGGTTCAAGGGCATCTTCCTACATCAAAAACAGGCATGAGAAACCCAGAAGATGGTACAACGTGTGATCGGGAAAGGTTTCTAAAACGCACCTCATTTCTCATCTCCTTTGCTCGGGTTCGCCCTTCCAGCCGATTTACTAGCCATCTCCCTCCTTGGAGAATCAGCACCTTTAACCTCCTGTTCCGTACAGGTTGCAATTTGTCCTGAGGATGAACGGGAAGAGGGGGAACCAATGAGAGACTAGCTCTAGGTGTTGGGACAGGCACAGGTCACTCTATTTTCCCATCAGGAAGAAGAATTAAGCACAAGCTCAGCCTGCCCCCCAGAACCAGAAGAGGGCCTGAAGCAATCCTGCGCTTTTGCGGCCAGCTCCCAAAAAAGCGAGCTGAAAAATGGAGCTCAGGGGCACTGCAATTCACAAACCTGCAGAGTTTTAAATGATACCTCTCGTCCACAAATATATTAAGGGAAGGCAACGAAGAGGCTTTGAAAGCAAGGCAGAATTGCAGGAAACAGATTTCAGGAGGTAGATTCGAATCGCCTTGAAAGCACATGAAAAGCGGCAAAACGTGGACAATGATGCCCTTGGCCAAAAAGGGCGTATGCGTTTTTTCCTGAATATATTCAGGAAAAAACGCATACGCCCTTTTTGGCCAACCAAGCCACCTGGAAAGGCAAATCAGCGCTCCAAAGAAGTCTGGCTTCCCAGCGGGCAAAAGGGCCATGCGGAAAAAAGTGTCCAAAGCAGAAATGCAGGACCGGCCATGGAGAAATGGGAGCCTTGCTACGCTGATGGGTGGGATGTAAATTGCCAACAGCCACTCTGGAGAAGTGTACGGTGTGTTCTGAAACATCTAAAAAACACAGCTTGGAGAGCATAGGGCACTTCCACTCATGGGCGTATAAATTGGGAAAACTAAAAATCAGCAAGACACAGGCACCCCAAAGTTTAGGGCTGCTCTGTTGACAAGAACCCCCACTTGATTACACCTTAAATATCCTAGGAAAGAGAAAAATGGATAAAGAAGTTGTGGTCCTCATGTACAATGGAATATCACTCAGCCATGAAATCAACGTCATAAGGCTAGTAGCAGCACGATGAGTGGATTTTGGTACGACGATTCTAAGTGAAATAAGTCACACAGAAAAAGACACTTATCCTAAGATATCACTTAGAGAGGGAATGTAAAAACCGCTACACTTGAACTGAATTGCAAAACAGAACAGAGTCACACGTTTAGGAAACACACTATGGCTGCTGAACGGGAAAGGTGAGGTGGGGTGATGCATAAAACAAGGGTTTCAAATTAGCTCCGATACCGTTCCATAAACCCAATATGTAAGAGACAAGACCTATTCCTTTTTCAGTGAACTGGACTCAACACCCCCTATTCACCGCACAAGAATATATCTGACTAGTAAGAATCTTCAAACCTATGTATTGATATCTCTCTGTAAGTGAGTCAAGGGGGTGTAAAGCGGCATAAACACAGCCGTGAAAAGCAGCTAAACCCCATTATAAAAATAAATTACTTTTCAAAACCCGTGAAACAAAGACAGTGAAAGAGAGAGAAATTCTTCCAAAATTCGTTCAGGGGCTGTGATGCAACCTGGATTGACCATATCTAGACCCACAGCTGATTGAGACATAAGGGTGGACACTCTTGGGGCTGAGAGGTTCGGTGAGGTTGGGTGAGCCAACGCAGACCCTTTCAAGTAATACTGCATGGTACCCATCCTATGGGTACCAAATCTCCAGGTTCAAGGGCATCTTCCTACATCGAAAACAGGCATGAGAAACCCAGAAGATGGTACACCGTGTGATCGGGAAAGATTTCTAAAACGCACCTCATTTCTCATCTCCTTTTGCTCAGGTTCGCCATTCCAGCCACTTTACTAGCCATCTCCCTCCTTGGAGAATCAGCACCTTTAACCTCCTGTTCCGTACAGGTTGCAATTTGTCCTGAGGATGAACGGGAAGAGGGGGAACCAATGAGAGACTAGCTCTAGGTGTTGGGACAGGCACAGGTCACTCTATTTTCCCATCAGGAAGAAGAATTAAGCACAAGCTCAGCCTGCCCCCCAGAACCAGAAGAGGGCCTGAAGCAATCCTGCGCTTTTGCGGCCAGCTCCCAAAAAAGCGAGCTGAAAAATGGAGCTCAGGGGCACTGCAATTCACAAACCTGCAGAGTTTTAAATGATACCTCTCGTCCACAAATATATTAAGGGAAGGCAACGAAGAGGCTTTGAAAGCAAGGCAGAATTGCAGGAAACAGATTTCAGGAGGTAGATTCGAATCGCCTTGAAAGCACATGAAAAGCGGCAAAACGTGGACAATGATGCCCTTGGCCAAAAAGGGCGTATGCGTTTTTTCCTGAATATATTCAGGAAAAAACACATACGCCCTTTTTGGCCAACCAAGCAACCTGGAAAGGCCAATCAGCGCTCCAAAGAAGTCTCGCTTCCCAGCGGGCAAAAGGGCCATGCGGAAAAAAGTGTCCAAACCAGAAATGCAGGACCGGCCATGGAGAAATGGGAGCCTTGCTACGCTGATGGGTGGGATGTAAATTGCCGACAGCCACTCTGGAGAAGTGTACGGTGTGTCCTGAAACATCTAAAAAACACAGCTTGGAGAGCATAGGGCACTTCCACTCATGGGCGTATAAATTGGGAAAACTAAAAATCAGCAAGACACAGGCACCCCAAAGTTTAGGGCTGCTCTGTTGACAAGAACCCCCACTTCATTACACCTTAAATATCCTAGGAAAGAGAAAAATGGATAAAGAAGTTGGGGTCCTCATGTACAATGGAATATCACTCAGCCATGAAATCAACGTCATAAGGCTAGTAGCAGCACGATGAGTGGATTTAGGTACGACGATTCTAAGTGAAATAAGTCACACAGAAAAAGACACTTATCCTAAGATATCACTTATAGAGGGAATGTAAAAACCGCTACACTTGAACTGAATTGCAAAACAGAACAGAGTCACACGTTTAGGAAACACACTATGGCTGCTGAACGGGAAAGGTGAGGTGGGGTGATGCATAAAACAAGGGTTTCAAATTAGCTCCGATACCGTTCCATAAACCCAATATGTAAGAGACAAGACCTATTCCTTTTTCAGTGAACTGGACTCAACACCCCCTATTCACCGCACAAGAATATATCTGACTAGTAAGAATCTTCAAACCTATGTATTGATATCTCTCTGTAAGTGAGTCAAGGGGGTGTAAAGCGTCCTAAAAACAGCCGTGAAAAGCAGCTAAACCCCATTATAAAAATAAATTACTTTTCAAAACCCGTGAAACAAAGACAGTGAAAGAGAGAGAAATTCTTCCAAAATTCGTTCAGGGGCTGTGATGCAACCTGGATTGACCATATCTAGACCCACAGCTGATTGAGACATAAGGGTGGACACTCTTGGGGCTGAGAGGTTCGGTGAGGTTGGGTGAGCCAACGCAGACCCTTTCAAGTAATACTGCATGGTACCCATCCCATGGGTCCCAAATCTCCAGGTTCAAGGGCATCTTCCTACATCAAAAACAGGCATGAGAAACCCAGAAGATGGTACACCGTGTGATCGGGAAAGGTTTCTAAAACGCACCTCATTTCTCATCTCCTTTGCTCGGGTTCGCCCTTCCAGCCGATTTACTAGCCATCTCCCTCCTTGGAGAATCAGCACCTTTAACCTCCTGTTCCGTACAGGTTGCAATTTGTCCTGAGGATGAACGGGAAGAGGGGGAACCAATGAGAGACTAGCTCTAGGTGTTGGGACAGGCACAGGTCACTCTATTTTCCCATCAGGAAGAAGAATTAAGCACAAGCTCAGCCTGCCCCCCAGAACCAGAAGAGGGCCTGAAGCAATCCTGCGCTTTTGCGGCCAGCTCCCAAAAAAGCGAGCTGAAAAATGGAGCTCAGGGGCACTGCAATTCACAAACCTGCAGAGTTTTAAATGATACCTCTCGTCCACAAATATATTAAGGGAAGGCAACGAAGAGGCTTTGAAAGCAAGGCAGAATTGCAGGAAACAGATTTCAGGAGGTAGATTCGAATCGCCTTGAAAGCACATGAAAAGCGGCAAAACGTGGACAATGATGCCCTTGGCCAAAAAGGGCGTATGCGTTTTTTCCTGAATATATTCAGGAAAAAACGCATACGCCCTTTTTGGCCAACCAAGCAACCTGGAAAGGACAATCAGCGCTCCAAAGAAGTCTCGCTTCCCAGCGGGCAAAAGGGCCATGCGGAAAAAAGTGTCCAAACCAGAAATGCAGGACCGGCCATGGAGAAATGGGAGCCTTGCTACGCTGATGGGTGGGATGTAAACTGCCGACAGCCACTCTGGAGAAGTGTACGGTGTGTTCTGAAACATCTAAAAAACACAGCTTGGAGAGCATAGGGCACTTCCACTCATGGGCGTATAAATTGGGAAAACTAAAAATCAGCAAGACACAGGCACCCCAAAGTTTAGGGCTGCTCTGTTGACAAGAACCCCCACTTCATTACACCTTAAATATCCTAGGAAAGAGAAAAATGGATAAAGAAGTTGGGGTCCTCATGTACAATGGAATATCACTCAGCCATGAAATCAACGTCATAAGGCTAGTAGCAGCACGATGAGTGGATTTAGGTACGACGATTCTAAGTGAAATAAGTCACACAGAAAAAGACACTTATCCTAAGATATCACTTATAGAGGGAATGTAAAAACCGCTACACTTGAACTGAATTGCAAAACAGAACAGAGTCACACGTTTAGGAAACACACTATGGCTGCTGAACGGGAAAGGTGAGGTGGGGTGATGCATAAAACAAGGGTTTCAAATTAGCTCCGATACCGTTCCATAAACCCAATATGTAAGAGACAAGACCTATTCCTTTTTCAGTGAACTGGACTCAACACCCCCTATTCACCGCACAAGAATATATCTGACTAGTAAGAATCTTCAAACCTATGTATTGATATCTCTCTGTAAGTGAGTCAAGGGGGTGTAAAGCGTCCTAAAAACAGCCGTGAAAAGCAGCTAAACCCCATTATAAAAATAAATTACTTTTCAAAACCCGTGAAACAAAGACAGTGAAAGAGAGAGAAATTCTTCCAAAATTCGTTCAGGGGCTGTGATGCAACCTGGATTGACCATATCTAGACCCACAGCTGATTGAGACATAAGGGTGGACACTCGGGGCTGAGAGGTTCGGTGAGGTTGGGTGAGCCAACGCAGACCCTTTCAAGTAATACTGCATGGTACCCATCCCATGGGTCCCAAATCTCCAGGTTCAAGGGCATCTTCCTACATCAAAAACAGGCATGAGAAACCCAGAAGATGGTACACCGTGTGATCGGGAAAGGTTTCTAAAACGCACCTCATTTCTCATCTCCTTTGCTCGGGTTCGCCCTTCCAGCGCCACTTTACTAGCCATCTCCCTCCTTGGAGAATCAGCACCTTTAACCTCCTGTTCCGTACAGGTTGCAATTTGTCCTGAGGATGAACGGGAAGAGGGGGAACCAATGAGAGACTAGCTCTAGGTGTTGGGACAGGCACAGGTCACTCTATTTTCCCATCAGGAAGAAGAATTAAGCACAAGCTCAGCCTGCCCCCCAGAACCAGAAGAGGGCCTGAAGCAATCCTGCGCTTTTGCGGCCAGCTCCCAAAAAAGCGAGTTGAAAAATGGAGCTCAGGGGCACTGCAATTCACAAACCTGCAGAGTTTTAAATGATACCTCTCGTCCACAAATATATTAAGGGAAGGCAACGAAGAGGCTTTGAAAGCAAGGCAGAATTGCAGGAAACAGATTTCAGGAGGTAGATTCGAATCGCCTTGAAAGCACATGAAAAGCGGCAAAACGTGGACAATGATGCCCTTGGCCAAAAAGGGCGTATGCGTTTTTTCCTGAATATATTCAGGAAAAAACGCATACGCCCTTTTTGGCCAACCAAGCAACCTGGAAAAGCAAATCAGCGCTCCAAAGAAGTCTGGCTTCCCAGTGGGCAAAAGGGCCATGCGGAAAAAAGTGTCCAAACCAGAAATGCAGGACCGGCCATGGAGAAATGGGAGCCTTGCTACGCTGATGAGTGGGATGTAAATTGCCAACAGCCACTCTGGAGAAGTGTACGGTGTGTTCTGAAACATCTAAAAAACACAGCTTGGAGAGCATAGGGCACTTCCACTCATGGGCGTATAAATTGGGAAAACTAAAAATCAGCAAGACACAGGCACCCCAAAGTTTAGGGCTGCTCTGTTGACAAGAACCCCCACTTCATTACACCTTAAATATCCTAGGAAAGAGAAAAATGGATAAAGAAGTTGTGGTCCTCATGTACAATGCAATATCACTCAGCCAAGAAATCAACGTCATAAGGCTAGTAGCAGCACGATGAGTGGATTTAGGTACGACGATTCTAAGTGAAATAAGTCACACAGATAAAGACACTTATCCTAAGATATCACTTATGGAGGGAATGTAAAAACCGCTACACTTGAACTGAATTGCAAAACAGAACAGAGTCACACGTTTAGGAAACACACTATGGCTGCTGAACGGGAAAGGTGAGGTGGGGTGATGCATAAAACAAGGGTTTCAAATTAGCTCCGATACCGTTCCATAAACCCAATATGTAAGAGACAAGACCTATTCCTTTTTCAGTGAACTGGACTCAACACCCCCTATTCACCGCACAAGAATATATCTGACTAGTAAGAATCTTCAAACCTATGTATTGATATCTCTCTGTAAGTGAGTCAAGGGGGTGTAAAGCGGCATAAACACAGCCGTGAAAAGCAGCTAAACCCCATTATAAAAATAAATTACTTTTCAAAACCCGTGAAACAAAGACAGTGAAAGAGAGAGAAATTCTTACAAAATTCGTTCAGGGGCTGTGATGCAACCTGGATTGACCATATCTAGACCCACAGCTGATTGAGACATAAGGGTGGACACTCTTGGGGCTGAGAGGTTCGGTGAGGTTGGGTGAGCCAACGCAGACACTTTCAAGTAATACTGCATGGTACCCATCCCATGGGTCTCAAATCTCCAGGTTCAAGGGCATCTTCCTACATCGAAAACAGGCATGAGAAACCCAGAAGATGGTACACCGTGTGATCAGGAAAGGTTTCTAAAACGCACCTCATTTCTCATCTCCTTTGCTCGGGTTCGCCATTCCAGCCGATTTACTAGCCATCTCCCTCCTTGGAGAATCAGCACCTTTAACCTCCTGTTCCGTACAGGTTGCAATTTGTCCTGAGGATGAACGGGAAGAGGGGGAACCAATGAGAGACTAGCTCTAGGTTTTGGGACAGGCACAGGTCACTCTATTTTCCCATCAGGAAGAAGAATTAAGCACAAGCTCAGCCTGCCCCCCAGAACCAGAAGAGGGCCTGAAGCAATCCTGCGCTTTTGCGGCCAGCTCCCAAAAAAGCGAGCTGAAAAATGGAGCTCAGGGGCACTGCAATTCACAAACCTGCAGAGTTTTAAATGATACCTCTCGTCCACAAATATATTAAGGGAAGGCAACGAAGAGGCTTTGAAAGCAAGGCAGAATTGCAGGAACAGATTTCAGGAGGTAGATTCGAATCGCCTTGAAAGCACCTGAAGAGCGGCAAAACGTGGACAATGATGCCCTTGGCCAAAAAGGGGGTATGCGTTTTTTCCTGAATATATTCAGGAAAAAACGCATACGCCCTTTTTGGCCAACCAAGCAACCTGGAAAGGCAAATCAGCGCTGCAAAGAAGTCTGGCTTCCCAGCGGGCAAAAGGGCCATGCGGAAAAAAGTGTCCAAAGCAGAAATGCAGGACCGGCCATGGAGAAATGGGAGCCTTGCTACGCTGATGGGTGGGATGTAAATTGCCAACAGCCACTCTGGAGAAGTGTACGGTGTGTTCTGAAACATCTAAAAAACACAGCTTGGAGAGCATAGGGCACTTCCACTCATGGGCGTATAAATTGGGAAAACTAAAAATCAGCAAGACACAGGCACCCCAAAGTTTAGGGCTGCTCTGTTGACAAGAACCCCAACTTCACTACACCTTAAATATCCTAGGAAAGAGAAAAATGGATAAAGAAGTTGGGGTCCTCATGTACAATGGAATATCACTCAGCCATGAAATCAACGTCATAAGGCTAGTAGCAGCACGATGAGTGGATTTAGGTACGACGATTCTAAGTGAAATAAGTCACACAGAAAAAGACACTTATCCTAAGATATCACTTATAGAGGGAATGTAAAAACCGCTACACTTGAACTGAATTGCAAAACAGAACAGAGTCACACGTTTAGGAAACACACTATGGCTGCTGAACGGGAAAGGTGAGGTGGGGTGATGCATAAAACAAGGGTTTCAAATTAGCTCCGATACCGTTCCATAAACCCAATATGTAAGAGACAAGACCTATTCCTTTTTCAGTGAACTGGACTCAACACCCCCTATTCACCGCACAAGAATATATCTGACTAGTAAGAATCTTCAAACCTATGTATTGATATCTCTCTGTAAGTGAGTCAAGGGGGTGTAAAGCGGCCTAAAAACAGCCGTAAAAAGCAGCTAAACCCCATTATAAAAATAAATTACTTTTCAAAACCCGTGAAACAAAGACAGTGAAAGAGAGAGAAATTCTTACAAAATTCGTTCAGGGGCTGTGATGCAACCTGGATTGACCATATCTAGACCCACAGCTGATTGAGACATAAGGGTGGACACTCTTGGGGCTGAGAGGTTCGGTGAGGTTGGGTGAGCCAACGCAGACCCTTTCAAGTAATACTGCATGGTACCCATCCTATGGGTACCAAATCTCCAGGTTCAAGGGCATCTTCCTACATCGAAAACAGGCATGAGAAACCCAGAAGATGGTACACCGTGTGATCGGGAAAGATTTCTAAAACGCACCTCATTTCTCGTCTCCTTTTGCTCAGGTTCGCCATTCCAGCCACTTTACTAGCCATCTCCCTCCTTGGAGAATCAGCACCTTTAACCTCCTGTTCCGTACAGGTTGCAATTTGTCCTGAGGATGAACGGGAAGAGGGGGAACCAATGAGAGACTAGCTCTAGGTTTTGGGACAGGCACAGGTCACTCTATTTTCCCATCAGGAAGAAGAATTAAGCACAAGCTCAGCCTGCCCCCCAGAACCAGAAGAGGGCCTGAAGCAATCCTGCGCTTTTGCGGCCAGCTCCCAAAAAAGCGAGCTGAAAAATGGAGCTCAGGGGCACTGCAATTCACAAACCTGCAGAGTTTTAAATGATACCTCTCGTCCACAAATATATTAAGGGAAGGCAACGAAGAGGCTTTGAAAGCAAGGCAGAATTGCAGGAACAGATTTCAGGAGGTAGATTCGAATCGCCTTGAAAGCACCTGAAGAGCGGCAAAACGTGGACAATGATGCCCTTGGCCAAAAAGGGGGTATGCGTTTTTTCCTGAATATATTCAGGAAAAAACGCATACGCCCTTTTTGGCCAACCAAGCAACCTGGAAAGGCAAATCAGCGCTGCAAAGAAGTCTGGCTTCCCAGCGGGCAAAAGGGCCATGCGGAAAAAAGTGTCCAAAGCAGAAATGCAGGACCGGCCATGGAGAAATGGGAGCCTTGCTACGCTGATGGGTGGGATGTAAATTGCCAACAGCCACTCTGGAGAAGTGTACGGTGTGTTCTGAAACATCTAAAAAACACAGCTTGGAGAGCATAGGGCACTTCCACTCATGGGCGTATAAATTGGGAAAACTAAAAATCAGCAAGACACAGGCACCCCAAAGTTTAGGGCTGCTCTGTTGACAAGAACCCCAACTTCACTACACCTTAAATATCCTAGGAAAGAGAAAAATGGATAAAGAAGTTGGGGTCCTCATGTACAATGGAATATCACTCAGCCATGAAATCAACGTCATAAGGCTAGTAGCAGCACGATGAGTGGATTTAGGTACGACGATTCTAAGTGAAATAAGTCACACAGAAAAAGACACTTATCCTAAGATATCACTTATAGAGGGAATGTAAAAACCGCTACACTTGAACTGAATTGCAAAACAGAACAGAGTCACACGTTTAGGAAACACACTATGGCTGCTGAACGGGAAAGGTGAGGTGGGGTGATGCATAAAACAAGGGTTTCAAATTAGCTCCGATACCGTTCCATAAACCCAATATGTAAGAGACAAGACCTATTCCTTTTTCAGTGAACTGGACTCAACACCCCCTATTCACCGCACAAGAATATATCTGACTAGTAAGAATCTTCAAACCTATGTATTGATATCTCTCTGTAAGTGAGTCAAGGGGGTGTAAAGCGGCCTAAAAACAGCCGTAAAAAGCAGCTAAACCCCATTATAAAAATAAATTACTTTTCAAAACCCGTGAAACAAAGACAGTGAAAGAGAGAGAAATTCTTACAAAATTCGTTCAGGGGCTGTGATGCAACCTGGATTGACCATATCTAGACCCACAGCTGATTGAGACATAAGGGTGGACACTCTTGGGGCTGAGAGGTTCGGTGAGGTTGGGTGAGCCAACGCAGACCCTTTCAAGTAATACTGCATGGTACCCATCCTATGGGTACCAAATCTCCAGGTTCAAGGGCATCTTCCTACATCGAAAACAGGCATGAGAAACCCAGAAGATGGTACACCGTGTGATCGGGAAAGATTTCTAAAACGCACCTCATTTCTCATCTCCTTTTGCTCAGGTTCGCCATTCCAGCCACTTTACTAGCCATCTCCCTCCTTGGAGAATCAGCACCTTTAACCTCCTGTTCCGTACAGGTTGCAATTTGTCCTGAGGATGAACGGGAAGAGGGGGAACCAATGAGAGACTAGCTCTAGGTGTTGGGACAGGCACAGGTCACTCTATTTTCCCATCAGGAAGAAGAATTAAGCACAAACTCAGCCTGCCCCCCAGAACCAGAAGAGGGCCTGAAGCAATCCTGCGCTTTTGCGGCCAGCTCCCAAAAAAGCGAGCTGAAAAATGGAGCTCAGGGGCACTGCAATTCACAGACCTGCAGAGTTTTAAATGATACCTCTCGTCCACAAATATATTAAGGGAAGGCAACGAAGAGGCTTTGAAAGCAAGGCAGAATTGCAGGAAACAGATTTCAGGAGGTAGATTCGAATCGCCTTGAAAGCACATGAAAAGCGGCAAAACGTGGACAATGATGCCCTTGGCCAAAAAGGGCGTATGCGTTTTTTCCTGAATATATTCAGGAAAAAACGCATACGCCCTTTTTGGCCAACCAAGCCACCTGGAAAGGCAAATCAGCGCTCCAAAGAAGTCTCGCTTCCCAGCGGGCAAAAGGGCCATGCGGAAAAAAGTGTCCAAACCAGAAATGCAGGACCGGCCATGGAGAAATGGGAGCCTTGCTACGCTGATGGGTGGGATGTAAATTGCCGACAGCCACTCTGGAGAAGTGTACGGTGTGTTCTGAAACATCTAAAAAACACAGCTTGGAGAGCATAGGGCACTTCCACTCATGGGCGTATAAATTGGGAAAACTAAAAATCAGCAAGACACAGGCACCCCAAAGTTTAGGGCTGCTCTGTTGACAAGAACCCCCACTTCATTACACCTTAAATATCCTAGGAAAGAGAAAAATGGATAAAGAAGTTGGGGTCCTCATGTACAATGGAATATCACTCAGCCATGAAATCAACGTCATAAGGCTAGTAGCAGCACGATGAGTGGATTTAGGTACGACGATTCTAAGTGAAATAAGTCACACAGAAAAAGACACTTATCCTAAGATATCACTTATAGAGGGAATGTAAAAACCGCTACACTTGAACTGAATTGCAAAACAGAACAGAGTCACACGTTTAGGAAACACACTATGGCTGCTGAACGGGAAAGGTGAGGTGGGGTGATGCATAAAACAAGGGTTTCAAATTAGCTCCGATACCGTTCCATAAACCCAATATGTAAGAGACAAGACCTATTCCTTTTTCAGTGAACTGGACTCAACACCCCCTATTCACCGCACAAGAATATATCTGACTAGTAAGAATCTTCAAACCTATGTATTGATATCTCTCTGTAAGTGAGTCAAGGGGGTGTAAAGCGGCCTAAAAACAGCCGTGAAAAGCAGCTAAACCCCATTATAAAAATAAATTACTTTTCAAAACCCGTGAAACAAAGACAGTGAAAGAGAGAGAAATTCTTACAAAATTCGTTCAGGGGCTGTGATGCAACCTGGATTGACCATATCTAGACCCACAGCTGATTGAGACATAAGGGTGGACACTCTTGGGGCTGAGAGGTTCAGTGAGGATGGGTGAGCCAACGCAGACCCTTTCAAGTAATACTGCATGGTACCCATCCCATTGGTCCCAAATCTCCAGGTTCAAGGGCATCTTCCTACATCAAAAACAGGCATGAGAAACCCAGAAGATGGTACACCGTGTGATCGGGAAAGGTTTCTAAAACGCACCTCATTTCTCATCTCCTTTTGCTCAGGTTGGCCATTCCAGCCACTTTACTAGCCATCTCCCTCCTTGGAGAATCAGCACCTTTAACCTCCTGTTCAGTACAGGTTGCAATTTGTCTTGAGGATGAACAGGAAGAGGGGGAACCAATGAGAGACTAGCTCTAGGTGTTGGGACAGGCACAGGTCACTCTATTTTCCCATCAGGAAGAAGAATTAAGCACTAGCTCAGCCTGCCCCCCAGAACCAGAAGAGGGCCTGAAGCAATCCTGCGCTTTTGCGGCCAGCTCCCAAAAAACGAGTTGATAAATGGAGCTCAGGGGCACTGCAATTCACAAAGCTGCAGAGTTTTAAATGATACCTCTCATCCACAAATATATTAAGGGAAGGCAACGAAGAGGCTTTGAAAGCAAGGCAGAATTGCAGGAAACAGATTTCAGGAGGTAGATTCGAATCGCCTTGAAAGCACATGAAAAGCGGCAAAACGTGGACAATGATGCCCTTGGCCAAAAAGGGCGTATGCGTTTTTTCCTGAATATATTCAGGAAAAAACGCATACGCCCTTTTTGGCCAACCAAGCAACCTGGAAAGGCAAATCAGCGCTCCAAAGAAGTCTGGCTTCCCAGCGGGCAAAAGGGCCATGCGGAAAAAAGTGTCCAAACCAGAAATGCAGGACCGGCCATGGAGAAATGGGAGCCTTGCTACGCTGATGGGTGGGATGTAAATTGCCAACAGCCACTCTGGAGAAGTGTGTGGTGTGTTCTGAAACATCTAAAAAACACAGCTTGGAGAACATAGGGCACTTCCACTCATGGGCGTATAAATTGGGAAAACTAAAAATCAGCAAGACACAGGCACCCCAAACTTTAGGGCTGCTCTGTTGACAAGAACCCCCACTTCATTACACCTTAAATATCCTAGGAAAGAGAAAAATGGATAAAGAAGTTGTGGTCCTCATGTACAATGGAATATCACTCAGCCATGAAATCAACGTCATAAGGCTAGTAGCAGCACGATGAGTGGATTTAGGTACGACGATTCTAAGTGAAATAAGTCACACAGAAAAAGACACTTATCCTAAGATATCACTTATAGAGGGAATGTAAAAACCGCTACACTTGAACTGAATTGCAAAACAGAACAGAATCACACGTTTAGGAAACACACTATGGCTGCTGAACGGGAAAGGTGAGGTGGGGTGATGCATAAAACAAGGGTTTCAAATTAGCTCCGATACCGTTCCATAAACCCAATATGTAAGAGACAAGACCTATTCCTTTTTCAGTGAACTGGACTCAACACCCCCTATTCACCGCACAAGAATATATCTGACTAGTAAGAATCTTCAAACCTATGTATTGATATCTCTCTGTAAGTGAGTCAAGGGGGTGTAAAGCGGCATAAACACAGCCGTGAAAAGCAGCTAAACCCCATTATAAAAATAAATTACTTTTCAAAACCCGTGAAACAAAGACAGTGAAAGAGAGAGAAATTCTTCCAAAATTCGTTCAGGGGCTGTGATGCAACCTGGATTGACCATATCTAGACCCACAGCTGATTGAGACATAAGGGTGGACACTCTTGGGGCTGAGAGGTTCGGTGAGGTTGGGTGAGCCAACGCAGACCCTTTCAAGTAATACTGCATGGTACCCATCCTATGGGTCCCAAATCTCCAGGTTCAAGGGCATCTTCCTACATCGAAAACAGGCATGAGAAACCCAGAAGATGGTACACCGTGTGATCGGGAAAGATTTCTAAAACGCACCTCATTTCTCATCTCCTTTTGCTCAGGTTCGCCATTCCAGCCACTTTACTAGCCATCTCCCTCCTTGGAGAATCAGCACCTTTAACCTCCTGTTCCGTACAGGTTGCAATTTGTCCTGAGGATGAACGGGAAGAGGGGGAACCAATGAGAGACTAGCTCTAGGTGTTGGGACAGGCACAGGTCACTCTATTTTCCCATCAGGAAGAAGAATTAAGCACAAGCTCAGCCTGCCCCCCAGAACCAGAAGAGGGCCTGAAGCAATCCTGCGCTTTTGCGGCCAGCTCCCAAAAAAGCGAGCTGAAAAATGGAGCTCAGGGGCACTGCAATTCACAAACCTGCAGAGTTTTAAATGATACCTCTCGTCCACAAATATATTAAGGGAAGGCAACGAAGAGGCTTTGAAAGCAAGGCAGAATTGCAGGAAACAGATTTCAGGAGGTAGATTCGAATCGCCTTGAAAGCACATGAAAAGCGGCAAAACGTGGACAATGATGCCCTTGGCCAAAAAGGGCGTATGCGTTTTTTCCTGAATATATTCAGGAAAAAACGCATACGCCCTTTTTGGCCAACCAAGCAACCTGGAAAGGCCAATCAGCGCTCCAAAGAAGTCTCGCTTCCCAGCGGGCAAAAGGGCCATGCGGAAAAAAGTGTCCAAAGCAGAAATGCAGGACCGGCCATGGAGAAATGGGAGCCTTGCTACGCTGATGGGTGGGATGTAAATTGCCAACAGCCACTCGGGAGAAGTGTACGGTGTGTCCTGAAACATCTAAAAAACACAGCTTGGAGAGCATAGGGCACTTCCACTCATGGGCGTATAAATTGGGAAAACTAAAAATCAGCAAGACACAGGCACCCCAAAGTTTAGGGCTGCTCTGTTGACAAGAACCCCCACTTCATTACACCTTAAATATCCTAGGAAAGAGAAAAATGGATAAAGAAGTTGGGGTCCTCATGTACAATGGAATATCACTCAGCCATGAAATCAACGTCATAAGGCTAGTGGCAGCACGATGAGTGGATTTAGGTACGACGATTCTAAGTGAAATAAGTCACACAGAAAAAGACACTTATCCTAAGATATCACTTATAGAGGGAATGTAAAAACCGCTACACTTGAACTGAATTGCAAAACAGAACAGAGTCACACGTTTAGGAAACACACTATGGCTGCTGAACGGGAAAGGTGAGGTGGGGTGATGCATAAAACAAGGGTTTCAAATTAGCTCCGATACCGTTCCATAAACCCAATATGTAAGAGACAAGACCTATTCCTTTTTCAGTGAACTGGACTCAACACCCCCTATTCACCGCACAAGAATATATCTGACTAGTAAGAATCTTCAAACCTATGTATTGATATCTCTCTGTAAGTGAGTCAAGGGGGTGTAAAGCGGCATAAACACAGCCGTGAAAAGCAGCTAAACCCCATTATAAAAATAAATTACTTTTCAAAACCCGTGAAACAAAGACAGTGAAAGAGAGAGAAATTCTTCCAAAATTCGTTCAGGGGCTGTGATGCAACCTGGATTGACCATATCTAGACCCACAGCTGATTGAGACATAAGGGTGGACACTCTTGGGGCTGAGAGGTTCGGTGAGGTTGGGTGAGCCAACGCAGACCCTTTCAAGTAATACTGCATGGTACCCATCCCATGGGTCCCAAATCTCCAGGTTCAAGGGCATCTTCCTACATCGAAAACAGGCATGAGAAACCCAGAAGATGGTACACCGTGTGATCGGGAAAGGTTTCTAAAATGCACCTCATTTCTCATCTCCTTTGCTCGGGTTCGCCCTTCCAGCCGATTTACTAGCCATCTCCCTCCTTGGAGAATCAGCACCTTTAACCTCCTGTTCCGTACAGGTTGCAATTTGTCCTGAGGATGAACGGGAAGAGGGGGAACCAATGAGAGACTAGCTCTAGGTGTTGGGACAGGCACAGGTCACTCTATTTTCCCATCAGGAAGAAGAATTAAGCACAAGCTCAGCCTGCCCCCCAGAACCAGAAGAGGGCCTGAAGCAATCCTGCGCTTTTGCGGCCAGCTCCCAAAAAAGCGAGCTGAAAAATGGAGCTCAGGGGCACTGCAATTCACAAACCTGCAGAGTTTTAAATGATACTTCTCGTCCACAAATATATTAAGGGAAGGCAACGAAGAGGCTTTGAAAGCAAGGCAGAATTGCAGGAAACAGATTTCAGGAGGTAGATTCGAATCGCCTTGAAAGCACATGAAAAGCGGCAAAACGTGGACAATGATGCCCTTGGCCAAAAAGGGCGTATGCGTTTTTTCCTGAATATATTCAGGAAAAAACGCATACGCCCTTTTTGGCCAACCAAGCAACCTGGAAAGGACAATCAGCGCTCCAAAGAAGTCTCGCTTCCCAGCGGGCAAAAGGGCCATGCGGAAAAAAGTGTCCAAACCAGAAATGCAGGACCGGCCATGGAGAAATGGGAGCCTTGCTACGCTGATGGGTGGGATGTAAATTGCCGACAGCCACTCTGGAGAAGTGTACGGTGTGTCCTGAAACATCTAAAAAACACAGCTTGGAGAGCATAGGGCACTTCCACTCATGGGCGTATAAATTGGGAAAACTAAAAATCAGCAAGACACAGGCACCCCAAAGTTTAGGGCTGCTCTGTTGACAAGAACCCCCACTTCATTACACCTTAAATATCCTAGGAAAGAGAAAAATGGATAACGAAGTTGGGGTCCTCATGTACAATGGAATATCACTCAGCCATGAAATCAACGTCATAAGGCTAGTAGCAGCACGATGAGTGGATTTAGGTACGACGATTCTAAGTGAAATAAGTCACACAGAAAAAGACACTTATCCTAAGATATCACTTATAGAGGGAATGTAAAAACCGCTACACTTGAACTGAATTGCAAAACAGAACAGAGTCACACGTTTAGGAAACACACTATGGCTGCTGAACGGGAAAGGTGAGGTGGGGTGATGCATAAAACAAGGGTTTCAAATTAGCTCCGATACCGTTCCATAAACCCAATATGTAAGAGACAAGACCTATTCCTTTTTCAGTGAACTGGACTCAACACCCCCTATTCACCGCACAAGAATATATCTGACTAGTAAGAATCCTCAAACCTATGTATTGATATCTCTCTGTAACTGAGTCAAGGGGGTGTAAAGCGGCATAAACACAGCCGTGAAAAGCAGCTAAACCCCATTATAAAAATAAATTACTTTTCAAAACCCGTGAAACAAAGACAGTGAAAGAGAGAGAAATTCTTCCAAAATTCGTTCAGGGGCTGGGATGCAACCTGGATTGACCATATCTAGACCCACAGCTGATTGAGACATAAGGGTGGACACTCTTGGGGCTGAGAGGTTCGGTGAGGTTGGGTGAGCCAACGCAGACCCTTTCAAGTAATACTGCATGGTACCCATCCTATGGGTCCCAAATCTCCAGGTTCAAGGGCATCTTCCTACATCGAAAACAGGCATGAGAAACCCAGAAGATGGTACACCGTGTGATCGGGAAAGATTTCTAAAACGCACCTCATTTCTCATCTCCTTTTGCTCAGGTTCGCCATTCCAGCCACTTTACTAGCCATCTCCCTCCTTGGAGAATCAGCACCTTTAACCTCCTGTTCCGTACAGGTTGCAATTTGTCCTGAGGATGAACGGGAAGAGGGGGAACCAATGAGAGACTAGCTCTAGGTGTTGGGACAGGCACAGGTCACTCTATTTTCCCATCAGGAAGAAGAATTAAGCACAAGCTCAGCCTGCCCCCCAGAACCAGAAGAGGGCCTGAAGCAATCCTGCGCTTTTGCGGCCAGCTCCCAAAAAAGCGAGCTGAAAAATGGAGCTCAGGGGCACTGCAATTCACAAACCTGCAGAGTTTTAAATGATACCTCTCGTCCACAAATATATTAAGGGAAGGCAACGAAGAGGCTTTGAAAGCAAGGCAGAATTGCAGGAAACAGATTTCAGGAGGTAGATTCGAATCGCCTTGAAAGCACATGAAAAGCGGCAAAACGTGGACAATGATGCCCTTGGCCAAAAAGGGCGTATGCGTTTTTTCCTGAATATATTCAGGAAAAAACGCATACGCCCTTTTTGGCCAACCAAGCAACCTGGAAAGGCCAATCAGCGCTCCAAAGAAGTCTCGCTTCCCAGCGGGCAAAAGGGCCATGCGGAAAAAAGTGTCCAAAGCAGAAATGCAGGACCGGCCATGGAGAAATGGGAGCCTTGCTACGCTGATGGGCGGGATGTAAATTGCCAACAGCCACTCTGGAGAAGTGTACGGTGTGTCCTGAAACATCTAAAAAACACAGCTTGGAGAGCATAGGGCACTTCCACTCATGGGCGTATAAATTGGGAAAACTAAAAATCAGCAAGACACAGGCACCCCAAAGTTTAGGGCTGCTCTGTTGACAAGAACCCCCACTTCATTACACCTTAAATATCCTAGGAAAGAGAAAAATGGATAAAGAAGTTGGGGTCCTCATGTACAATGGAATATCACTCAGCCATGAAATCAACGTCATAAGGCTAGTAGCAGCACGATGAGTGGATTTAGGTACGACGATTCTAAGTGAAATAAGTCACACAGAAAAAGACACTTATCCTAAGATATCACTTATAGAGGGAATGTAAAAACCGCTACACTTGAACTGAATTGCAAAACAGAACAGAGTCACACGTTTAGGAAACACACTATGGCTGCTGAACGGGAAAGGTGAGGTGGGGTGATGCATAAAACAAGGGTTTCAAATTAGCTCCGATACCGTTCCATAAACCCAATATGTAAGAGACAAGACCTATTCCTTTTTCAGTGAACTGGACTCAACACCCCCTATTCACCGCACAAGAATATATCTGACTAGTAAGAATCCTCAAACCTATGTATTGATATCTCTCTGTAAGTGAGTCAAGGGGGTGTAAAGCGGCATAAACACAGCCGTGAAAAGCAGCTAAACCCCATTATAAAAATAAATTACTTTTCAAAACCCGTGAAACAAAGACAGTGAAAGAGAGAGAAATTCTTCCAAAATTCGTTCAGGGGCTGTGATGCAACCTGGATTGACCATATCTAGACCCACAGCTGATTGAGACATAAGGGTGGACACTCTTGGGGCTGAGAGGTTCGGTGAGGTTGGGTGAGCCAACGCAGACCCTTTCAAGTAATACTGCATGGTACCCATCCTATGGGTCCCAAATCTCCAGGTTCAAGGGCATCTTCCTACATCGAAAACAGGCATGAGAAACCCAGAAGATGGTACACCGTGTGATCGGGAAAGATTTCTAAAACGCACCTCATTTCTCATCTCCTTTTGCTCAGGTTCGCCATTCCAGCCACTTTACTAGCCATCTCCCTCCTTGGAGAATCAGCACCTTTAACCTCCTGTTCCGTACAGGTTGCAATTTGTCCTGAGGATGAACGGGAAGAGGGGGAACCAATAAGAGACTAGCTCTAGGTGTTGGGACAGGCACAGGTCACTCTATTTTCCCATCAGGAAGAAGAATTAAGCACAAGCTCAGCCTGCCCCCCAGAACCAGAAGAGGGCCTGAAGCAATCCTGCGCTTTTGCGGCCAGCTCCCAAAAAAGCGAGCTGAAAAATGGAGCTCAGGGGCACTGCAATTCACAAACCTGCAGAGTTTTAAATGATACCTCTCGTCCACAAATATATTAAGGGAAGGCAACGAAGAGGCTTTGAAAGCAAGGCAGAATTGCAGGAAACAGATTTCAGGAGGTAGATTCGAATCGCCTTGAAAGCACATGAAAAGCGGCAAAACGTGGACAATGATGCCCTTGGCCAAAAAGGGCGTATGCGTTTTTTCCTGAATATATTCAGGAAAAAACGCATACGCCCTTTTTGGCCAACCAAGCAACCTGGAAAGGCCAATCAGCGCTCCAAAGAAGTCTCGCTTCCCAGCGGGCAAAAGGGCCATGCGGAAAAAAGTGTCCAAAGCAGAAATGCAGGACCGGCCATGGAGAAATGGGAGCCTTGCTACGCTGATGGGCGGGATGTAAATTGCCAAAAGCCACTCTGGAGAAGTGTACGGTGTGTCCTGAAACATCTAAAAAACACAGCTTGGAGAGCATAGGGCACTTCCACTCATGGGCGTATAAATTGGGAAAACTAAAAATCAGCAAGACACAGGCACCCCAAAGTTTAGGGCTGCTCTGTTGACAAGAACCCCCACTTCATTACACCTTAAATATCCTAGGAAAGAGAAAAATGGATAAAGAAGTTGGGGTCCTCATGTACAATGGAATATCACTCAGCCATGAAATAAACGTCATAAGGCTAGTAGCAGCACGATGAGTGGATTTAGGTACGACGATTCTAAGTGAAATAACTCACACAGAAAAAGACACTTATCCTAAGATATCACTTATAGAGGGAATGTAAAAACCGCTACACTTGAACTGAATTGCAAAACAGAACAGAGTCACACGTTTAGGAAACACACTATGGCTGCTGAACGGGAAAGGTGAGGTGGGGTGATGCATAAAACAAGGGTTTCAAATTAGCTCCGATACCGTTCCATAAACCCAATATGTAAGAGACAAGACCTATTCCTTTTTCAGTGAACTGGACTCAACACCCCCTATTCACCGCACAAGAATATATCTGACTAGTAAGAATCCTCAAACCTATGTATTGATATCTCTCTGTAAGTGAGTCAAGGGGTTGTAAAGCGGCATAAACACAGCCGTGAAAAGCAGCTAAACCCCATTATAAAAATAAATTACTTTTCAAAACCCGTGAAACAAAGACAGTGAAAGAGAGAGAAATTCTTCCAAAATTCGTTCAGGGGCTGTGATGCAACCTGGATTGACCATATCTAGACCCAGAGCTGATTGAGACATAAGGGTGGACACTCTTGGGGCTGAGAGGTTCGGTGAGGTTGGGTGAGCCAACGCAGACCCTTTCAAGTAATACTGCATGGTACCCATCCTATGGGTCCCAAATCTCCAGGTTCAAGGGCATCTTCCTACATCGAAAACAGGCATGAGAAACCCAGAAGATGGTACACCGTGTGATCGGGAAAGATTTCTAAAACGCACCTCATTTCTCATCTCCTTTTGCTCAGGTTCGCCATTCCAGCCACTTTACTAGCCATCTCCCTCCTTGGAGAATCAGCACCTTTAACCTCCTGTTCCGTACAGGTTGCAATTTGTCCTGAGGATGAACGGGAAGAGGGGGAACCAATGAGAGACTAGCTCTAGGTGTTGGGACAGGCACAGGTCACTCTATTTTCCCATCAGGAAGAAGAATTAAGCACAAGCTCAGCCTGCCCCCCAGAACCAGAAGAGGGCCTGAAGCAATCCTGCGCTTTTGCGGCCAGCTCCCAAAAAAGCGAGCTGAAAAATGGAGCTCAGGGGCACTGCAATTCACAAACCTGCAGAGTTTTAAATGATACCTCTCGTCCACAAATATATTAAGGGAAGGCAACGAAGAGGCTTTGAAAGCAAGGCAGAATTGCAGGAAACAGATTTCAGGAGGTAGATTCGAATCGCCTTGAAAGCACATGAAAAGCGGCAAAACGTGGACAATGATGCCCTTGGCCAAAAAGGGCGTATGCATTTTTTCCTGAATATATTCAGGAAAAAACGCATACGCCCTTTTTGGCCAACCAAGCAACCTGGAAAGGCCAATCAGCGCTCCAAAGAAGTCTCGCTTCCCAGCGGGCAAAAGGGCCATGCGGAAAAAAGTGTCCAAAGCAGAAATGCAGGACCGGCCATGGAGAAATGGGAGCCTTGCTACGCTGATGGGTGGGATGTAAATTGCCAAAAGCCACTCTGGAGAAGTGTACGGTGTGTCCTGAAACATCTAAAAAACACAGCTTGGAGAGCATAGGGCACTTCCACTCATGGGCGTATAAATTGGGAAAACTAAAAATCAGCAAGACACAGGCACCCCAAAGTTTAGGGCTGCTCTGTTGACAAGAACCCCCACTTCATTACACCTTAAATATCCTAGGAAAGAGAAAAATGGATAAAGAAGTTGGGGTCCTCATGTACAATGGAATATCACTCAGCCATGAAATCAACGTCATAAGGCTAGTAGCAGCACGATGAGTGGATTTAGGTACGACGATTCTAAGTGAAATAAGTCACACAGAAAAAGACACTTATCCTAAGATATCACTTATAGAGGGAATGTAAAAACCGCTACACTTGAACTGAATTGCAAAACAGAACAGAGTCACACGTTTAGGAAACACACTATGGCTGCTGAACGGGAAAGGTGAGGTGGGGTGATGCATAAAACAAGGGTTTCAAATTAGCTCCGATACCGTTCCATAAACCCAATATGTAAGAGACAAGACCTATTCCTTTTTCAGTGAACTGGACTCAACACCCCCTATTCACCGCACAAGAATATATCTGACTAGTAAGAATCCTCAAACCTATGTATTGATATCTCTCTGTAAGTGAGTCAAGGGGGTGTAAAGCGGCATAAACACAGCCGTGAAAAGCAGCTAAACCCCATTATAAAAATAAATTACTTTTCAAAACCCGTGAAACAAAGACAGTGAAAGAGAGAGAAATTCTTCCAAAATTCGTTCAGGGGCTGTGATGCAACCTGGATTGACCATATCTAGACCCACAGCTGATTGAGACATAAGGGTGGACACTCTTGGGGCTGAGAGGTTCGGTGAGGTTGGGTGAGCCAACGCAGACCCTTTCAAGTAATACTGCATGGTACCCATCCTATGGGTCCCAAATCTCCAGGTTCAAGGGCATCTTCCTACATCGAAAACAGGCATGAGAAACCCAGAAGATGGTACACCGTGTGATCGGGAAAGATTTCTAAAACGCACCTCATTTCTCATCTCCTTTTGCTCAGGTTCGCCATTCCAGCCACTTTACTAGCCATCTCCCTCCTTGGAGAATCAGCACCTTTAACCTCCTGTTCTGTACAGGTTGCAATTTGTCCTGAGGATGAACGGGAAGAGGGGGAACCAATGAGAGACTAGCTCTAGGTGTTGGGACAGGCACAGGTCACTCTATTTTCCCATCAGGAAGAAGAATTAAGCACAAGCTCAGCCTGCCCCCCAGAACCAGAAGAGGGCCTGAAGCAATCCTGCGCTTTTGCGGCCAGCTCCCAAAAAAGCGAGCTGAAAAATGGAGCTCAGGGGCACTGCAATTCACAAACCTGCAGAGTTTTAAATGATACCTCTCGTCCACAAATATATTAAGGGAAGGCAACGAAGAGGCTTTGAAAGCAAGGCAGAATTGCAGGAAACAGATTTCAGGAGGTAGATTCGAATCGCCTTGAAAGCACATGAAAAGCGGCAAAACGTGGACAATGATGCCCTTGGCCAAAAAGGGCGTATGCGTTTTTTCCTGAATATATTCAGGAAAAAACGCATACGCCCTTTTTGGCCAACCAAGCAACCTGGAAAGGACAATCAGCGCTCCAAAGAAGTCTCGCTTCCCAGCGGGCAAAAGGGCCATGCGGAAAAAAGTGTCCAAACCAGAAATGCAGGACCGGCCATGGAGAAATGGGAGCCTTGCTACGCTGATGGGTGGGATGTAAATTGCCAAAAGCCACTCTGGAGAAGTGTACGGTGTGTCCTGAAACATCTAAAAAACACAGCTTGGAGAGCATAGGGCACTTCCACTCATGGGCGTATAAATTGGGAAAACTAAAAATCAGCAAGACACAGGCACCCCAAAGTTTAGGGCTGCTCTGTTGACAAGAACCCCCACTTCATTACACCTTAAATATCCTAGGTAAGAGAAAAATGGATAAAGAAGTTGGGGTCCTCATGTACAATGGAATATCACTCAGCCATGAAATCAACGTCATAAGGCTAGTAGCAGCACGATGAGTGGAATTAGGTACGACGATTCTAAGTGAAATAAGTCACACAGAAAAAGACACTTATCCTAAGATATCACTTATAGAGTGAATGTAAAAACCGCTACACTTGAACTGAATTGCAAAACAGAACAGAGTCACACGTTTAGGAAACACACTATGGCTGCTGAACGGGAAAGGTGAGATGGGGTGATGCATAAAACAAGGGTTTCAAATTAGCTCTGATACCGTTCCATAAACCCAATATGTAAGAGACAAGACCTATTCCTTTTTCAGTGAACTGGACTCAACACCCCCTATTCACCGCACAAGAATATATCTGACTAGTAAGAATCCTCAAACCTATGTATTGATATCTCTCTGTAAGTGAGTCAAGGGGGTGTAAAGCGGCATAAACACAGCCGTGAAAAGCAGCTAAACCCCATTATAAAAATAAATTACTTTTCAAAACCCGTGAAACAAAGACAGTGAAAGAGAGAGAAATTCTTCCAAAATTCGTTCAGGGGCTGTGATGCAACCTGGATTGACCATATCTAGACCCACAGCTGATTGAGACATAAGGGTGGACACTCTTGGGGCTGAGAGGTTCGGTGAGGTTGGGTGAGCCAACGCAGACCCTTTCAAGTAATACTGCATGGTACCCATCCTATGGGTCCCAAATCTCCAGGTTCAAGGGCATCTTCCTACATCGAAAACAGGCATGAGAAACCCAGAAGATGGTACACCGTGTGATCGGGAAAGATTTCTAAAACGCACCTCATTTCTCATCTCCTTTTGCTCAGGTTCGCCATTCCAGCCACTTTACTAGCCATCTCCCTCCTTGGAGAATCAGCACCTTTAACCTCCTGTTCCGTACAGGTTGCAATTTGTCCTGAGGATGAACGGGAAGAGGGGGAACCAATGAGAGACTAGCTCTAGGTGTTGGGACAGGCACAGGTCACTCTATTTTCCCATCAGGAAGAAGAATTAAGCACAAGCTCAGCCTGCCCCCCAGAACCAGAAGAGGGCCTAAAGCAATCCTGCGCTTTTGCGGCCAGCTCCAAAAAAAGCGAGCTGAAAAATGGAGCTCAGGGGCACTGCAATTCACAAACCTGCAGAGTTTTAAATGATACCTCTCGTCCACAAATATATTAAGGGAAGGCAACGAAGAGGCTTTGAAAGCAAGGCAGAATTGCAGGAAACAGATTTCAGGAGGTAGATTCGAATCGCCTTGAAAGCACATGAAAAGCGGCAAAACGTGGACAATGATGCCCTTGGCCAAAAAGGGCGTATGCGTTTTTTCCTGAGTATATTCAGGAAAAAACGCATACGCCCTTTTTGGCCAACCAAGCAACCTGGAAAGGCAAATCAGCGCTCCAAAGAAGTCTCGCTTCCCAGCGGGCAAAAGGGCCATGCGGAAAAAAGTGTCCAAACCAGAAATGCAGGACCGGCCATGGAGAAATGGGAGCCTTGCTACGCTGATGGGTGGGATGTAAATTGCCGACAGCCACTCGGGAGAAGTGTACGGTGTGTCCTGAAACATCTAAAAAACACAGCTTGGAGAGCATAGGGCACTTCCACTCATGGGCGTATAAATTGGGAAAACTAAAAATCAGCAAGACACAGGCACCCCAAAGTTTAGGGCTGCTCTGTTGACAAGAACCCCCACTTCATTACACCTTAAATATCCTAGGAAAGAGAAAAATGGATAAAGAAGTTGGGGTCCTCATGTACAATGGAATATCACTCAGCCATGAAATCAACGTCATAAGGCTAGTAGCAGCACGATGAGTGGATTTAGGTACGACGATTCTAAGTGAAATAAGTCACACAGAAAAAGACACTTATCCTAAGATATCACTTATAGAGGGAATGTAAAAACCGCTACACTTGAACTGAATTGCAAAACAGAACAGAGTCACACGTTTAGGAAACACACTATGGCTGCTGAACGGGAAAGGTGAGGTGGGGTGATGCATAAAACAAGGGTTTCAAATTAGCTCCGATACCGTTCCATAAACCCAATATGTAAGAGACAAGACCTATTCCTTTTTCAGTGAACTGGACTCAACACCCCCTATTCACCGCACAAGAATATATCTGACTAGTAAGAATCCTCAAACCTATGTATTGATATCTCTCTGTAAGTGAGTCAAGGGGGTGTAAAGCGGCATAAACACAGCCGTGAAAAGCAGCTAAACCCCATTATAAAAACAAATTACTTTTCAAAACCCGTGAAACAAAGACAGTGAAAGAGAGAGAAATTCTTCCAAAATTCGTTCAGGGGCTGTGATGCAACCTGGATTGACCATATCTAGACCCACAGCTGATTGAGACATAAGGGTGGACACTCTTGGGGCTGAGAGGTTCGGTGAGGTTGGGTGAGCCAACGCAGACCCTTTCAAGTAATACTGCATGGTACCCATCCTATGGGTCCCAAATCTCCAGGTTCAAGGGCATCTTCCTACATCGAAAACAGGCATGAGAATCCCAGAAGATGGTACACCGTGTGATCGGGAAAGATTTCTAAAACGCACCTCATTTCTCATCTCCTTTTGCTCAGGTTCGCCATTCCAGCAACTTTACTAGCCATCTCCCTCCTTGGAGAATCAGCACCTTTAACCTCCTGTTCCGTACAGGTTGCAATTTGTCCTGAGGATGAACGGGAAGAGGGGGAACCAATGAGAGACTAGCTCTAGGTGTTGGGACAGGCACAGGTCACTCTATTTTCCCATCAGGAAGAAGAATTAAGCACAAGCTCAGCCTGCCCCCCAGAACCAGAAGAGGGCCTGAAGCAATCCTGCGCTTTTGCGGCCAGCTCCCAAAAAAGCGAGTTGAAAAATGGAGCTCAGGGGCACTGCAATTCACAAACCTGCAGAGTTTTAAATGATACCTCTCGTCCACAAATATATTAAGGGAAGGCAACGAAGAGGCTTTGAAAGCAAGGCAGAATTGCAGGAAACAGATTTCAGGAGGTAGATTCGAATCGCCTTGAAAGCACATGAAAAGCGGCAAAACGTGGACAATGATGCCCTTGGCCAAAAAGGGCGTATGCGTTTTTTCCTGAGTATATTCAGGAAAAAACGCATACGCCCTTTTTGGCCAACCAAGCAACCTGGAAAGGCAAATCAGCGCTCCAAAGAAGTCTCGCTTCCCAGCGGGCAAAAGGGCCATGCGGAAAAAAGTGTCCAAAGCAGAAATGCAGGACCGGCCATGGAGAAATGGGAGCCTTGCTACGCTGATGGGTGGGATGTAAATTGCCAAAAGCCACTCGGGAGAAGTGTACGGTGTGTCCTGAAACATCTAAAAAACACAGCTTGGAGAGCATAGGGCACTTCCACTCATGGGCGTATAAATTGGGAAAACTAAAAATCAGCAAGACACAGGCACCCCAAAGTTTAGGGCTGCTCTGTTGACAAGAACCCCCACTTCATTACACCTTAAATATCCTAGGAAAGAGAAAAATGGATAAAGAAGTTGGGGTCCTCATGTACAATGGAATATCACTCAGCCATGAAATCAACGTCATAAGGCTAGTAGCAGCACGATGAGTGGATTTAGGTACGACGATTCTAAGTGAAATAAGTCACACAGAAAAAGACACTTATCCTAAGATATCACTTATAGAGGGAATGTAAAAACCGCTACACTTGAACTGAATTGCAAAACAGAACAGAGTCACACGTTTAGGAAACACACTATGGCTGCTGAACGGGAAAGGTGAGGTGGGGTGATGCATAAAACAAGGGTTTCAAATTAGCTCCGATACCGTTCCATAAACCCAATATGTAAGAGACAAGACCTATTCCTTTTTCAGTGAACTGGACTCAACACCCCCTATTCACCGCACAAGAATATATCTGACTAGTAAGAATCCTCAAACCTATGTATTGATATCTCTCTGTAAGTGAGTCAAGGGGGTGTAAAGCGGCATAAACACAGCCGTGAAAAGCAGCTAAACCCCATTATAAAAACAAATTACTTTTCAAAACCCGTGAAACAAAGACAGTGAAAGAGAGAGAAATTCTTCCAAAATTCGTTCAGGGGCTGTGATGCAACCTGGATTGACCATATCTAGACCCACAGCTGATTGAGACATAAGGGTGGACACTCTTGGGGCTGAGAGGTTCGGTGAGGTTGGGTGAGCCAACGCAGACCCTTTCAAGTAATACTGCATGGTACCCATCCTATGGGTCCCAAATCTCCAGGTTCAAGGGCATCTTCCTACATCGAAAACAGGCATGAGAATCCCAGAAGATGGTACACCGTGTGATCGGGAAAGATTTCTAAAACGCACCTCATTTCTCATCTCCTTTTGCTCAGGTTCGCCATTCCAGCAACTTTACTAGCCATCTCCCTCCTTGGAGAATCAGCACCTTTAACCTCCTGTTCCGTACAGGTTGCAATTTGTCCTGAGGATGAACGGGAAGAGGGGGAACCAATGAGAGACTAGCTCTAGGTGTTGGGACAGGCACAGGTCACTCTATTTTCCCATCAGGAAGAAGAATTAAGCACAAGCTCAGCCTGCCCCCCAGAACCAGAAGAGGGCCTGAAGCAATCCTGCGCTTTTGCGGCCAGCTCCCAAAAAAGCGAGTTGAAAAATGGAGCTCAGGGGCACTGCAATTCACAAACCTGCAGAGTTTTAAATGATACCTCTCGTCCACAAATATATTAAGGGAAGGCAACGAAGAGGCTTTGAAAGCAAGGCAGAATTGCAGGAAACAGATTTCAGGAGGTAGATTCGAATCGCCTTGAAAGCACATGAAAAGCGGCAAAACGTGGACAATGATGCCCTTGGCCAAAAAGGGCGTATGCGTTTTTTCCTGAATATATTCAGGAAAAAACGCATACGCCCTTTTTGGCCAACCAAGCAACCTGGAACGGCAAATCAGCGCTCCAAAGAAGTCTCGCTTCCCAGCGGGCAAAAGGGCCATGCGGAAAAAAGTGTCCAAAGCAGAAATGCAGGACCGGCCATGGAGAAATGGGAGCCTTGCTACGCTGATGGGTGGGATGTAAATTGCCAAAAGCCACTCTGGAGAAGTGTACGGTGTGTCCTGAAACATCTAAAAAACACAGCTTGGAGAGCATAGGGCACTTCCACTCATGGGCGTATAAATTGGGAAAACTAAAAATCAGCAAGACACAGGCACCCCAAAGTTTAGGGCTGATCTGTTGACAAAAACCCCCACTTCATTACACCTTAAATATCCTAGGAAAGAGAAAAATGGATAAAGAAGTTGGGGTCCTCATGTACAATGGAATATCACTCAGCCATGAAATCAACGTCATAAGGCTAGTAGCAGCACGATGAGTGGATTTAGGTACGACGATTCTAAGTGAAATAAGTCACACAGAAAAAGACACTTATCCTAAGATATCACTTATAGAGGGAATGTAAAAACCGCTACACTTGAACTGAATTGCAAAACAGAACAGAGTCACACGTTTAGGAAACACACTATGGCTGCTGAACGGGAAAGGTGAGGTGGGGTGATGCATAAAACAAGGGTTTCAAATTAGCTCCGATACCGTTCCATAAACCCAATATGTAAGAGACAAGACCTATTCCTTTTTCAGTGAACTGGACTCAACACCCCCTATTCACCGCACAAGAATATATCTGACTAGTAAGAATCCTCAAACCTATGTATTGATATCTCTCTGTAAGTGAGTCAAGGGGGTGTAAAGCGGCATAAACACAGCCGTGAAAAGCAGCTAAACCCCATTATAAAAACAAATTACTTTTCAAAACCCGTGAAACAAAGACAGTGAAAGAGAGAGAAATTCTTCCAAAATTCGTTCAGGGGCTGTGATGCAACCTGGATTGACCATATCTAGACCCACAGCTGATTGAGACATAAGGGTGGACACTCTTGGGGCTGAGAGGTTCGGTGAGGTTGGGTGAGCCAACGCAGACCCTTTCAAGTAATACTGCATGGTACCCATCCTATGGGTCCCAAATCTCCAGGTTCAAGGGCATCTTCCTACATCAAAAACAGGCATGAGAAACCCAGAAGATGGTACACCGTGTGATCGGGAAAGATTTCTAAAACGCACCTCATTTCTCATCTCCTTTTGCTCAGGTTCGCCATTCCAGCCACTTTCCTAGCCATCTCCCTCCTTGGAGAATCAGCACCTTTAACCTCCTGTTCCGTACAGGTTGCAATTTGTCCTGAGGATGAACGGGAAGAGGGGGAACCAATGAGAGACTAGCTCTAGGTGTTGGGACAGGCACAGGTCACTCTATTTTCCCATCAGGAAGAAGAATTAAGCACAAGCTCAGCCTGCCCCCCAGAACCAGAAGAGGGCCTGAAGCAATCCTGCGCTTTTGCGGCCAGCTCCCAAAAAAGCGAGCTGAAAATTGGAGCTCAGGGGCACTGCAATTCACAAACCTGCAGAGTTTTAAATGATACCTCTCGTCCACAAATATATTAAGGGAAGGCAACGAAGAGGCTTTGAAAGCAAGGCAGAATTGCAGGAAACAGATTTCAGGAGGTAGATTCGAATCGCCTTGAAAGCACATGAAAAGCGGCAAAACGTGGACAATGATGCCCTTGGCCAAAAAGGGCGTATGCGTTTTTTCCTGAATATATTCAGGAAAAAACGCATACGCCCTTTTTGGCCAACCAAGCAACCTGGAAAGGCCAATCAGCGCTCCAAAGAAGTCTCGCTTCCCAGCGGGCAAAAGGGCCATGCGGAAAAAAGTGTCCAAACCAGAAATGCAGGACCGGCCATGGAGAAATGGGAGCCTTGCTACGCTGATGGGTGGGATGTAAATTGCCAAAAGCCACTCTGGAGAAGTGTACGGTGTGTCCTGAAACATCTAAAAAACACAGCTTGGAGAGCATAGGGCACTTCCACTCATGGGCGTATAAATTGGGAAAACTAAAAATCAGCAAGACACAGGCACCCCAAAGTTTAGGGCTGATCTGTTGACAAAAACCCCCACTTCATTACACCTTAAATATCCTAGGAAAGAGAAAAATGGATAAAGAAGTTGGGGTCCTCATGTACAATGGAATATCACTCAGCCATGAAATCAACGTCATAAGGCTAGTAGCAGCACGATGAGTGGATTTAGGTACGACGATTCTAAGTGAAATAAGTCACACAGAAAAAGACACTTATCCTAAGATATCACTTATAGAGGGAATGTAAAAACCGCTACACTTGAACTGAATTGCAAAACAGAACAGAGTCACACGTTTAGGAAACACACTATGGCTGCTGAACGGGAAAGGTGAGGTGGGGTGATGCATAAAACAAGGGTTTCAAATTAGCTCCGATACCGTTCCATAAACCCAATATGTAAGAGACAAGACCTATTCCTTTTTCAGTGAACTGGACTCAACACCCCCTATTCACCGCACAAGAATATATCTGACTAGTAAGAATCCTCAAACCTATGTATTGATATCTCTCTGTAAGTGAGTCAAGGGGGTGTAAAGCGGCATAAACACAGCCGTGAAAAGCAGCTAAACCCCATTATAAAAACAAATTACTTTTCAAAACCCGTGAAACAAAGACAGTGAAAGAGAGAGAAATTCTTCCAAAATTCGTTCAGGGGCTGTGATGCAACCTGGATTGACCATATCTAGACCCACAGCTGATTGAGACATAAGGGTGGACACTCTTGGGGCTGAGAGGTTCGGTGAGGTTGGGTGAGCCAACGCAGACCCTTTCAAGTAATACTGCATGGTACCCATCCTATGGGTCCCAAATCTCCAGGTTCAAGGGCATCTTCCTACATCAAAAACAGGCATGAGAAACCCAGAAGATGGTACACCGTGTGATCGGGAAAGATTTCTAAAACGCACCTCATTTCTCATCTCCTTTTGCTCAGGTTCGCCATTCCAGCCACTTTACTAGCCATCTCCCTCCTTGGAGAATCAGCACCTTTAACCTCCTGTTCCGTACAGGTTGCAATTTGTCCTGAGGATGAACGGGAAGAGGGGGAACCAATGAGAGACTAGCTCTAGGTGTTGGGACAGGCACAGGTCACTCTATTTTCCCATCAGGAAGAAGAATTAAGCACAAGCTCAGCCTGCCCCCCAGAACCAGAAGAGGGCCTGAAGCAATCCTGCGCTTTTGCGGCCAGCTCCCAAAAAAGCGAGCTGAAAAATGGAGCTCAGGGGCACTGCAATTCACAAACCTGCAGAGTTTTAAATGATACCTCTCGTCCACAAATATATTAAGGGAAGGCAACGAAGAGGCTTTGAAAGCAAGGCAGAATTGCAGGAAACAGATTTCAGGAGGTAGATTCGAATCACCTTGAAAGCACATGAAAAGCGGCAAAACGTGGACAATGATGCCCTTGGCCAAAAAGGGCGTATGCGTTTTTTCCTGAATATATTCAGGAAAAAACGCATACGCCCTTTTTGGCCAACCAAGCAACCTGGAAAGGCAAATCAGCGCTCCAAAGAAGTCTCGCTTCCCAGCGGGCAAAAGGGCCATGCGGAAAAAAGTGTCCAAAGCAGAAATGCAGGACCGGCCATGGAGAAATGGGAGCCTTGCTACGCTGATGGGCGGGATGTAAATTGCCAACAGCCACTTGGGAGAAGTGTACGGTGTGTCCTGAAACATCTAAAAAACACAGCTTGGAGAGAATAGGGCATTTCCACTCATGGGCGTATAAATTGGGAAAACTAAAAATCAGCAAGACACAGGCACCCCAAAGTTTAGGGCTGCTCTGTTGACAAGAACCCCCACTTCATTACACCTTAAATATCCTAGGAAAGAGAAAAATGGATAAAGAAGTTGGGGTCCTCATGTACAATGGAATATCACTCAGCCATGAAATCAACGTCATAAGGCTAGTAGCAGCACGATGAGTGGATTTAGGTACGACGATTCTAAGTGAAATAAGTCACACAGAAAAAGACACTTATCCTAAGATATCACTTATAGAGGGAATGTAAAAACCGCTACACTTAAACTGAATTGCAAAACAGAACAGAGTCACACGTTTAGGAAACACACTATGGCTGCTGAACGGGAAAGGTGAGGTGGGGTGATGCATAAAACAAGGGTTTCAAATTAGCTCCGATACCGTTCCATAAACCCAATATGTAAGAGACAAGACCTATTCCTTTTTCAGTGAACTGGACTCAACACCCCCTATTCACCGCACAAGAATATATCTGACTAGTAAGAATCCTCAGACCTATGTATTGATATCTCTCTGTAAGTGAGTCAAGGGGGTGTAAAGCGGCATAAACACAGCCGTGAAAAGCAGCTAAACCCCATTATAAAAATAAATTACTTTTCAAAACCCGTGAAACAAAGACAGTGAAAGAGAGAGAAATTCTTCCAAAATTCGTTCAGGGGCTGTGATGCAACCTGGATTGACCATATCTAGACCCACAGCTGATTGAGACATAAGGGTGGACACTCTTGGGGCTGAGAGGTTCGGTGAGGTTGGGTGAGCCAACGCAGACCCTTTCAAGTAATACTGCATGGTACCCATCCTATGGGTCCCAAATCTCCAGGTTCAAGGGCATCTTCCTACATCGAAAACAGTCATGAGAAACCCAGAAGATGGTACACCGTGTGATCGGGAAAGATTTCTAAAACGCACCTCATTTCTCATCTCCTTTTGCTCAGGTTCGCCATTCCAGCCACTTTACTAGCCATCTCCCTCCTTGGAGAATCAGCACCTTTAACCTCCTGTTCCGTACAGGTTGCAATTTGTCCTGAGGATGAACGGGAAGAGGGGGAACCAATGAGAGACTAGCTCTAGGTGTTGGGACAGGCACAGGTCACTCTATTTTCCCATCAGGAAGAAGAATTAAGCACAAGCTCAGCCTGCCCCCCAGAACCAGAAGAGGGCCTGAAGCAATCCTGCGCTTTTGCGGCCAGCTCCCAAAAAAGCGAGCTGAAAAATGGAGCTCAGGGGCACTGCAATTCACAAACCTGCAGAGTTTTAAATGATACCTCTCGTCCACAAATATATTAAGGGAAGGCAACGATGAGGCTTTGAAAGCAAGGCAGAATTGCAGGAAACAGATTTCAGGAGGTAGATTCGAATCGCCTTGAAAGCACATGAAAAGCGGCCAAACGTGGACAATGATGCCCTTGGCCAAAAAGGGCGTATGCGTTTTTTCCTGAATATATTCAGGAAAAAACGCATACGCCCTTTTTGGCCAACCAAGCAACCTGGAAAGGCAAATCAGCGCTCCAAAGAAGTCTCGCTTCCCAGCGGGCAAAAGGGCCATGCGGAAAAAAGTGTCCAAACCAGAAATGCAGGACCGGCCATGGAGAAATGGGAGCCTTGCTACGCTGATGGGTGGGATGTAAATTGCCAACAGCCACTCTGGAGAAGTGTACGGTGTGTCCTGAAACATCTAAAAAACACAGCTTGGAGAGCATAGGGCACTTCCACTCATGGGCGTATAAATTGGGAAAACTAAAAATCAGCAAGACACAGGCACCCCAAAGTTTAGGGCTGCTCTGTTGACAAGAACCCCCACTTCATTACACCTTAAATATCCTAGGAAAGAGAAAAATGGATAAAGAAGTTGGGGTCCTCATGTACAATGGAATATCACTCAGCCATGAAATCAACGTCATAAGGCTAGTAGCAGCACGATGAGTGGATTTAGGTACGACGATTCTAAGTGAAATAAGTCACACAGAAAAAGACACTTATCCTAAGATATCACTTATAGAGGGAATGTAAAAACCGCTACACTTGAACTGAATTGCAAAACAGAACAGAGTCACACGTTTAGGAAACACACTATGGCTGCTGAACGGGAAAGGTGAGGTGGGGTGATGCATAAAACAAGGGTTTCAAATTAGCTCCGATACCGTTCCATAAACCCAATATGTAAGAGACAAGACCTATTCCTTTTTCAGTGAACTGGACTCAACACCCCCTATTCACCGCACAAGAATATATCTGACTAGTAAGAATCCTCAAACCTATGTATTGATATCTCTCTGTAAGTGAGTCAAGGGGGTGTAAAGCGGCATAAACACAGCCGTGAAAAGCAGCTAAACCCCATTATAAAAATAAATTACTTTTCAAAACCCGTGAAACAAAGACAGTGAAAGAGAGAGAAATTCTTCCAAAATTCGTTCAGGGGCTGTGATGCAACCTGGATTGACCATATCTAGACCCACAGCTGATTGAGACATAAGGGTGGACACTCTTGGGGCTGAGAGGTTCGGTGAGGTTGGGTGAGCCAACGCAGACCCTTTCAAGTAATACTGCATGGTACCCATCCTATGGGTCCCAAATCTCCAGGTTCAAGGGCATCTTCCTACATCGAAAACAGGCATGAGAAACCCAGAAGATGGTACACCGTGTGATCGGGAAAGATTTCTAAAACGCACCTCATTTCTCATCTCCTTTTGCTCAGGTTCGCCATTCCAGCCACTTTACTAGCCATCTCCCTCCTTGGAGAATCAGCACCTTTAACCTCCTGTTCCATACAGGTTGCAATTTGTCCTGAGGATGAACGGGAAGAGGGGGAACCAATGAGAGACTAGCTCTAGGTGTTGGGACAGGCACAGGTCACTCTATTTTCCCATCAGGAAGAAGAATTAAGCACAAGCTCAGCCTGCCCCCCAGAACCAGAAGAGGGCCTGAAGCAATCCTGCGCTTTTGCGGCCAGCTCCCAAAAAAGCGAGCTGAAAAATGGAGCTCAGGGGCACTGCAATTCACAAACCTGCAGAGTTTTAAATGATACCTCTCGTCCACAAATATATTAAGGGAAGGCAACGAAGAGGCTTTGAAAGCAAGGCAGAATTGCAGGAAACAGATTTCAGGAGGTAGATTCGAATCGCCTTGAAAGCACATGAAAAGCGGCAAAACGTGGACAATGATGCCCTTGGCCAAAAAGGGCGTATGCGTTTTTTCCTGAATATATTCAGGAAAAAACGCATACGCCCTTTTTGGCCAACCAAGCAACCTGGAAAGGCAAATCAGCGCTCCAAAGAAGTCTCGCTTCCCAGCGGGCAAAAGGGCCATGCGGAAAAAAGTGTCCAAAGCAGAAATGCAGGACCGGCCATGGAGAAATGGGAGCCTTGCTACGCTGATGGGCGGGATGTAAATTGCCAACAGCCACTCGGGAGAAGTGTACGGTGTGTCCTGAAACATCTAAAAAACACAGCTTGGAGAGCATAGGGCACTTCCACTCATGGGCGTATAAATTGGGAAAACTAAAAATCAGCAAGACACAGGCACCCCAAAGTTTAGGGCTGCTCTGTTGACAAGAACCCTGACTTCATTACACCTTAAATACCCTAGGAAAGAGAAAAATGGATAAAGAAGTTGGGGTCCTCATGTACAATGGAATATCACTCAGCCATGAAATCAACGTCATAAGGCTAGTAGCAGCACGATGAGTGGATTTAGGTACGACGATTCTAAGTGAAATAAGTCACACAGAAAAAGACACTTATCCTAAGATATCACTTATAGAGGGAATGTAAAAACCGCTACACTTGAACTGAATTGCAAAACAGAACAGAGTCACACGTTTAGGAAACACACTATGGCTGCTGAACGGGAAAGGTGAGGTGGGGTGATGCATAAAACAAGGGTTTCAAATTAGCTCCGATACCGTTCCATAAACCCAATATGTAAGAGACAAGACCTATTCCTTTTTCAGTGAACTGGACTCAACACCCCCTATTCACCGCACAAGAATATATCTGACTAGTAAGAATCCTCAAACCTATGTATTGATATCTCTCTGTAAGTGAGTCAAGGGGGTGTAAAGCGGCATAAACACAGCCGTGAAAAGCAGCTAAACCCCATTATAAAAATAAATTACTTTTCAAAACCCGTGAAACAAAGACAGTGAAAGAGAGAGAAATTCTTCCAAAATTCGTTCAGGGGCTGTGATGCAACCTGGATTGACCATATCTAGACCCACAGCTGATTGAGACATAAGGGTGGACACTCTTGGGGCTGAGAGGTTCGGTGAGGTTGGGTGAGCCAACGCAGACCCTTTCAAGTAATACTGCATGGTACCCATCCTATGGGTCCCAAATCTCCAGGTTCAAGGGCATCTTCCTACATCGAAAACAGGCATGAGAAACCCAGAAGATGGTACACCGTGTGATCGGGAAAGATTTCTAAAACGCACCTCATTTCTCATCTCCTTTTGCTCAGGTTCGCCATTCCAGCCACTTTACTAGCCATCTCCCTCCTTGGAGAATCAGCACCTTTAACCTCCTGTTCCATACAGGTTGCAATTTGTCCTGAGGATGAACGGGAAGAGGGGGAACCAATGAGAGACTAGCTCTAGGTGTTGGGACAGGCACAGGTCACTCTATTTTCCCATCAGGAAGAAGAATTAAGCACAAGCTCAGCCTGCCCCCCAGAACCAGAAGAGGGCCTGAAGCAATCCTGCGCTTTTGCGGCCAGCTCCCAAAAAAGCGAGCTGAAAAATGGAGCTCAGGGGCACTGCAATTCACAAACCTGCAGAGTTTTAAATGATACCTCTCGTCCACAAATATATTAAGGGAAGGCAACGAAGAGGCTTTGAAAGCAAGGCAGAATTGCAGGAAACAGATTTCAGGAGGTAGATTCGAATCGCCTTGAAAGCACATGAAAAGCGGCAAAACGTGGACAATGATGCCCTTGGCCAAAAAGGGCGTATGCGTTTTTTCCTGAATATATTCAGGAAAAAACGCATACGCCCTTTTTGGCCAACCAAGCAACCTGGAAAGGCAAATCAGCGCTCCAAAGAAGTCTCGCTTCCCAGCGGGCAAAAGGGCCATGCGGAAAAAAGTGTCCAAAGCAGAAATGCAGGACCGGCCATGGAGAAATGGGAGCCTTGCTACGCTGATGGGCGGGATGTAAATTGCCAACAGCCACTCGGGAGAAGTGTACGGTGTGTCCTGAAACATCTAAAAAACACAGCTTGGAGAGCATAGGGCACTTCCACTCATGGGCGTATAAATTGGGAAAACTAAAAATCAGCAAGACACAGGCACCCCAAAGTTTAGGGCTGCTCTGTTGACAAGAACCCTGACTTCATTACACCTTAAATACCCTAGGAAAGAGAAAAATGGATAAAGAAGTTGGGGTCCTCATGTACAATGGAATATCACTCAGCCATGAAATCAACGTCATAAGGCTAGTAGCAGCACGATGAGTGGATTTAGGTACGACGATTCTAAGTGAAATAAGTCACACAGAAAAAGACACTTATCCTAAGATATCACTTATAGAGGGAATGTAAAAACCGCTACACTTGAACTGAATTGCAAAACAGAACAGAGTCACACGTTTAGGAAACACACTATGGCTGCTGAACGGGAAAGGTGAGGTGGGGTGATGCATAAAACAAGGGTTTCAAATTAGCTCCGATACCGTTCCATAAACCCAATATGTAAGAGACAAGACCTATTCCTTTTTCAGTGAACTGGACTCAACACCCCCTATTCACCGCACAAGAATATATCTGACTAGTAAGAATCCTCAAACCTATGTATTGATATCTCTCTGTAAGTGAGTCAAGGGGGTGTAAAGCGGCATAAACACAGCCGTGAAAAGCAGCTAAACCCCATTATAAAAATAAATTACTTTTCAAAACCCGTGAAACAAAGACTGTGAAAGAGAGAGAAATTCTTCCAAAATTCGTTCAGGGGCTGTGATGCAACCTGGATTGACCATATCTAGACCCACAGCTGATTGAGACATAAGGGTGGACACTCTTGGGGCTGAGAGGTTCGGTGAGGTTGGGTGAGCCAACGCAGACCCTTTCAAGTAATACTGCATGGTACCCATCCTATGGGTCCCAAATCTCCAGGTTCAAGGGCATCTTCCTACATCGAAAACAGGCATGAGAAACCCAGAAGATGGTACACCGTGTGATCGGGAAAGATTTCTAAAACGCACCTCATTTCTCATCTCCTTTTGCTCAGGTTCGCCATTCCAGCCACTTTACTAGCCATCTCCCTCCTTGGAGAATCAGCACCTTTAACCTCCTGTTCCGTACAGGTTGCAATTTGTCCTGAGGATGAACGGGAAGAGGGGGAACCAATGAGAGACTAGCTCTAGGTGTTGGGACAGGCACAGGTCACTCTATTTTCCCATCAGGAAGAAGAATTAAGCACAAGCTCAGCCTGCCCCCCAGAACCAGAAGAGGGCCTGAAGCAATCCTGCGCTTTTGCGGCCAGCTCCCAAAAAAGCGAGCTGAAAAATGGAGCTCAGGGGCACTGCAATTCACAAACCTGCAGAGTTTTAAATGATACCTCTCGTCCACAAATATATTAAGGGAAGGCAACGAAGAGGCTTTGAAAGCAAGGCAGAATTGCAGGAAACAGATTTCAGGAGGTAGATTCGAATCGCCTTGAAAGCACATGAAAGCGGCCAAACGTGGACAATGATGCCCTTGGCCAAAAAGGGCGTATGCGTTTTTTCCTGAATATATTCAGGAAAAAACGCATACGCCCTTTTTGGCCAACCAAGCAACCTGGAAAGGCAAATCAGCGCTCCAAAGAAGTCTCGCTTCCCAGCGGGCAAAAGGGCCATGCGGAAAAAAGTGTCCAAAGCAGAAATGCAGGACCGGCCATGGAGAAATGGGAGTCTTGCTACGCTGATGGGCGGGATGTAAATTGCCAACAGCCACTCTGGAGAAGTGTACGGTGTGTCCTGAAACATCTAAAAAACACAGCTTGGAGAGCATAGGGCACTTCCACTCATGGGCGTATAAATTGGGAAAACTAAAAATCAGCAAGACACAGGCACCCCAAAGTTTAGGGCTGCTCTGTTGACAAGAACCCCCACTTCATTACACCTTAAATATCCTAGGAAAGAGAAAAATGGATAAAGAAGTTGGGGTCCTCATGTACAATGGAATATCACTCAGCCATGAAATCAACGTCATAAGGCTAGTAGCAGCACGATGAGTGGATTTAGGTACGACGATTCTAAGTGAAATAAGTCACACAGAAAAAGACACTTATCCTAAGATATCACTTATAGAGGGAATGTAAAAACCGCTACACTTGAACTGAATTGCAAAACAGAACAGAGTCACACGTTTAGGAAACACACTATGGCTGCTGAACGGGAAAGGTGAGGTGGGGTGATGCATAAAACAAGGGTTTCAAATTAGCTCCGATACCGTTCCATAAACCCAATATGTAAGAGACAAGACCTATTCCTTTTTCAGTGAACTGGACTCAACACCCCCTATTCACCGCACAAGAATATATCTGACTAGTAAGAATCCTCAAACCTATGTATTGATATCTCTCTGTAAGTGAGTCAAGGGGGTGTAAAGCGGCATAAACACAGCCGTGAAAAGCAGCTAAACCCCATTATAAAAATAAATTACTTTTCAAAACCCGTGAAACAAAGACAGTGAAAGAGAGAGAAATTCTTCCAAAATTCGTTCAGGGGCTGTGATGCAACCTGGATTGACCATATCTAGACCCACAGCTGATTGAGACATAAGGGTGGACACTCTTGGGGCTGAGAGGTTCGGTGAGGTTGGGTGAGCCAACGCAGACCCTTTCAAGTAATACTGCATGGTACCCATCCTATGGGTCCCAAATCTCCAGGTTCAAGGGCATCTTCCTACATCGAAAACAGGCATGAGAAACCCAGAAGATGGTACACCGTGTGATCGGGAAAGATTTCTAAAACGCACCTCATTTCTCATCTCCTTTTGCTCAGGTTCGCCATTCCAGCCACTTTACTAGCCATCTCCCTCCTTGGAGAATCAGCACCTTTAACCTCCTGTTCCATACAGGTTGCAATTTGTCCTGAGGATGAACGGGAAGAGGGGGAACCAATGAGAGACTAGCTCTAGGTGTTGGGACAGGCACAGGTCACTCTATTTTCCCATCAGGAAGAAGAATTAAGCACAAGCTCAGCCTGTCCCCAGAACCAGAAGAGGGCCTGAAGCAATCCTGCGCTTTTGCGGCCAGCTCCCAAAAAAGCGAGCTGAAAAATGGAGCTCAGGGGCACTGCAATTCACAAACCTGCAGAGTTTTAAATGATACCTCTCGTCCACAAATATATTAAGGGAAGGCAACGAAGAGGCTTTGAAAGCAAGGCAGAATTGCAGGAAACAGATTTCAGGAGGTAGATTCGAATCGCCTTGAAAGCACATGAAAAGCGGCCAAACGTGGACAATGATGCCCTTGGCCAAAAAGGGCGTATGCGTTTTTTCCTGAATATATTCAGGAAAAAACGCATACGCCCTTTTTGGCCCACCAAGCAACCTGGAAAGGCAAATCAGCGCTCCAAAGAAGTCTCGCTTCCCAGCGGGCAAAAGGGCCATGCGGAAAAAAGTGTCCAAAGCAGAAATGCAGGACCGGCCATGGAGAAATGGGAGCCTTGCTACGCTGATGGGCGGGATGTAAATTGCCAACAGCCACTCTGGAGAAGTGTACAGTGTGTCCTGAAACATCTAAAAAACACAGCTTGGAGAGCATAGGGCACTTCCACTCATGGGCGTATAAATTGGGAAAACTAAAAATCAGCAAGACACAGGCACCCCAAAGTTTAGGGCTGCTCTGTTGACAAGAACCCCCACTTCATTACACCTTAAATATCCTAAGAAAGAGAAAAATGGATAAAGAAGTTGGGGTCCTCATGTACAATGGAATATCACTCAGCCATGAAATCAACGTCATAAGGCTAGTAGCAGCACGATGAGTGGATTTAGGTACGACGATTCTAAGTGAAATAAGTCACACAGAAAAAGACACTTATCCTAAGATATCACTTATAGAGGGAATGTAAAAACCGCTACACTTGAACTGAATTGCAAAACAGAACAGAGTCACACGTTTAGGAAACACACTATGGCTGCTGAACGGGAAAGGTGAGGTGGGGTGATGCATAAAACAAGGGTTTCAAATTAGCTCCGATACCGTTCCATAAACCCAATATGTAAGAGACAAGACCTATTCCTTTTTCAGTGAACTGGACTCAACACCCCCTATTCACCGCACAAGAATATATCTGACTAGTAAGAATCCTCAAACCTATGTATTGATATCTCTCTGTAAGTGAGTCAAGGGGGTGTAAAGCGGCATAAACACAGCCGTGAAAAGCAGCTAAACCCCATTATAAAAATAAATTACTTTTCAAAACCCGTGAAACAAAGACAGTGAAAGAGAGAGAAATTCTTCCAAAATTCGTTCAGGGGCTGTGATGCAACCTGGATTGACCATATCTAGACCCACAGCTGATTGAGACATAAGGGTGGACACTCTTGGGGCTGAGAGGTTCGGTGAGGTTGGGTGAGCCAACGCAGACCCTTTCAAGTAATACTGCATGGTACCCATCCTATGGGTCCCAAATCTCCAGGTTCAAGGGCATCTTCCTACATCGAAAACAGGCATGAGAAACCCAGAAGATGGTACACCGTGTGATCGGGAAAGATTTCTAAAACGCACCTCATTTCTCATCTCCTTTTGCTCAGGTTCGCCATTCCAGCCACTTTACTAGCCATCTCCCTCCTTGGAGAATCAGCACCTTTAACCTCCTGTTCCGTACAGGTTGCAATTTGTCCTGAGGATGAACGGGAAGAGGGGGAACCAATGAGAGACTAGCTCTAGGTGTTGGGACAGGCACAGGTCACTCTATTTTCCCATCAGGAAGAAGAATTAAGCACAAGCTCAGCCTGCCCCCCAGAACCAGAAGAGGGCCTGGAGCAATCCTGCGCTTTTGCGGCCAGCTCCCAAAAAAGCGAGCTGAAAAATGGAGCTCAGGGGCACTGCAATTCACAAACCTGCAGAGTTTTAAATGATACCTCTCGTCCACAAATATATTAAGGGAAGGCAACGAAGAGGCTTTGAAAGCAAGGCAGAATTGCAGGAAACAGATTTCAGGAGGTAGATTCGAATCGCCTTGAAAGCACATGAAAAGCGGCCAAACGTGGACAATGATGCCCTTGGCCAAAAAGGGCGTATGCGTTTTTTCCTGAATATATTCAGGAAAAAACGCATACGCCCTTTTTGGCCAACCAAGCAACCTGGAAAGGCAAATCAGCGCTCCAAAGAAGTCTCGCTTCCCAGCGGGCAAAAGGGCCATGCGGAAAAAAGTGTCCAAAGCAGAAATGCAGGACCGGCCATGGAGAAATGGGAGCCTTGCTACGCTGATGGGCGGGATGTAAATTGCCAACAGCCACTCTGGAGAAGTGTACGGTGTGTCCTGAAACATCTAAAAAACACAGCTTGGAGAGCATAGGGCACTTCCACTCATGGGCGTATAAATTGGGAAAACTAAAAATCAGCAAGACACAGGCACCCCAAAGTTTAGGGCTGCTCTGTTGACAAGAACCCCCACTTCATTACACCTTAAATATCCTAGGAAAGAGAAAAATGGATAAAGAAGTTGGGGTCCTCATGTACAATGGAATATCACTCAGCCATGAAATCAACGTCATAAGGTTAGTAGCAGCACGATGAGTGGATTTAGGTACGACGATTCTAAGTGAAATAAGTCACACAGAAAAAGACACTTATCCTAAGATATCACTTATAGAGGGAATGTAAAAACCGCTACACTTGAACTGAATTGCAAAACAGAACAGAGTCACACGTTTAGGAAACACACTATGGCTGCTGAACGGGAAAGGTGAGGTGGGGTGATGCATAAAACAAGGGTTTCAAATTAGCTCCGATACCGTTCCATAAACCCAATATGTAAGAGACAAGACCTATTCCTTTTTCAGTGAACTGGACTCAACACCCCCTATTCACCGCACAAGAATATATCTGACTAGTAAGAATCCTCAAACCTATGTATTGATATCTCTCTGTAAGTGAGTCAAGGGGGTGTAAAGCGGCATAAACACAGCCGTGAAAAGCAGCTAAACCCCATTATAAAAATAAATTACTTTTCAAAACCCGTGAAACAAAGACAGTGAAAGAGAGAGAAATTCTTCCAAAATTCGTTCAGGGGCTGTGATGCAACCTGGATTGACCATATCTAGACCCACAGCTGATTGAGACATAAGGGTGGACACTCATGGGGCTGAGAGGTTCGGTGAGGTTGGGTGAGCCAACGCAGACCCTTTCAAGTAATACTGCATGGTACCCATCCTATGGGTCCCAAATCTCCAGGTTCAAGGGCATCTTCCTACATCGAAAACAGGCATGAGAAACCGAGAAGATGGTACACCGTGTGATCGGGAAAGATTTCTAAAACGCACCTCATTTCTCGTCTCCTTTTGCTCAGGTTCGCCATTCCAGCCACTTTACTAGCCATCTCCCTCCTTGGAGAATCAGCACCTTTAACCTCCTGTTCCGTACAGGTTGCAATTTGTCCTGAGGATGAACGGGAAGAGGGGGAACCAATGAGAGACTAGCTCTAGGTGTTGGGACAGGCACAGGTCACTCTATTTTCCCATCAGGAAGAAGAATTAAGCACAAGCTCAGCCTGCCCCCCAGAACCAGAAGAGGGCCTGAAGCAATCCTGCGCTTTTGCGGCCAGCTCCCAAAAAAGCGAGCTGAAAAATGGAGCTCAGGGGCACTGCAATTCACAAACCTGCAGAGTTTTAAATGATACCTCTCGTCCACAAATATATTAAGGGAAGGCAACGAAGAGGCTTTGAAAGCAAGGCAGAATTGCAGGAAACAGATTTCAGGAGGTAGATTCGAATCGCCTTGAAAGCACATGAAAAGCGGCAAAACGTGGACAATGATGCCCTTGGCCAAAAAGGGCGTATGCGTTTTTTCCTGAATATATTCAGGAAAAAACGCATACGCCCTTTTTGGCCAACCAAGCAACCTGGAAAGGCCAATCAGCGCTCCAAAGAAGTCTCGCTTCCCAGCGGGCAAAAGGGCCATGCGGAAAAAAGTGTCCAAACCAGAAATGCAGGACCGGCCATGGAGAAATGGGAGCCTTGCTACGCTGATGGGTGGGATGTAAATTGCCAACAGCCACTCTGCAGAAGTGTACGGTGTGTCCTGAAACATCTAAAAAACACAGCTTGGAGAGCATAGGGCACTTCCACTCATGGGCGTATAAATTGGGAAAACTAAAAATCAGCAAGACACAGGCACCCCAAAGTTTAGGGCTGCTCTGTTGACAAGAACCCCCACTTCATTACACCTTAAATATCCTAGGAAAGAGAAAAATGGATAAAGAAGTTGGGGTCCTCATGTACAATGGAATATCACTCAGCCATGAAATCAACGTCATAAGGCTAGTAGCAGCACGATGAGTGGATTTAGGTACGACGATTCTAAGTGAAATAAGTCACACAGAAAAAGACACTTATCCTAAGATATCACTTATAGAGGGAATGTAAAAACCGCTACACTTGAACTGAATTGCAAAACAGAACAGAGTCACACGTTTAGGAAACACACTATGGCTGCTGAACGGGAAAGGTGAGGTGGGGTGATGCATAAAACAAGGGTTTCAAATTAGCTCCGATACCGTTCCATAAACCCAATATGTAAGAGACAAGACCTATTCGTTTTTCAGTGAACTGGACTCAACACCCCCTATTCACCGCACAAGAATATATCTGACTAGTAAGAATCCTCAAACCTATGTATTGATATCTCTCTGTAAGTGAGTCAAGGGGGTGTAAAGCGGCATAAACACAGCCGTGAAAAGCAGCTAAACCCCATTATAAAAATAAATTACTTTTCAAAACCCGTGAAACAAAGACAGTGAAAGAGAGAGAAATTCTTCCAAAATTCGTTCAGGGGCTGTGATGCAACCTGGATTGACCATATCTAGACCCACAGCTGATTGAGACATAAGGGTGGACACTCATGGGGCTGAGAGGTTCGGTGAGGTTGGGTGAGCCAACGCAGACCCTTTCAAGTAATACTGCATGGTACCCATCCTATGGGTCCCAAATCTCCAGGTTCAAGGGCATCTTCCTACATCGAAAACAGGCATGAGAAACCGAGAAGATGGTACACCGTGTGATCGGGAAAGATTTCTAAAACGCACCTCATTTCTCGTCTCCTTTTGCTCAGGTTCGCCATTCCAGCCACTTTACTAGCCATCTCCCTCCTTGGAGAATCAGCACCTTTAACCTCCTGTTCCGTACAGGTTGCAATTTGTCCTGAGGATGAACGGGAAGAGGGGGAACCAATGAGAGACTAGCTCTAGGTGTTGGGACAGGCACAGGTCACTCTATTTTCCCATCAGGAAGAAGAATTAAGCACAAGCTCAGCCTGCCCCCCAGAACCAGAAGAGGGCCTGAAGCAATCCTGCGCTTTTGCGGCCAGCTCCCAAAAAAGCGAGCTGAAAAATGGAGCTCAGGGGCACTGCAATTCACAAACCTGCAGAGTTTTAAATGATACCTCTCGTCCACAAATATATTAAGGGAAGGCAACGAAGAGGCTTTGAAAGCAAGGCAGAATTGCAGGAAACAGATTTCAGGAGGTAGATTCGAATCGCCTTGAAAGCACATGAAAAGCGGCAAAACGTGGACAATGATGCCCTTGGCCAAAAAGGGCGTATGCGTTTTTTCCTGAATATATTCAGGAAAAAACGCATACGCCCTTTTTGGCCAACCAAGCAACCTGGAAAGGCCAATCAGCGCTCCAAAGAAGTCTCGCTTCCCAGCGGGCAAAAGGGCCATGCGGAAAAAAGTGTCCAAACCAGAAATGCAGGACCGGCCATGGAGAAATGGGAGCCTTGCTACGCTGATGGGTGGGATGTAAATTGCCAACAGCCACTCTGCAGAAGTGTACGGTGTGTCCTGAAACATCTAAAAAACACAGCTTGGAGAGCATAGGGCACTTCCACTCATGGGCGTATAAATTGGGAAAACTAAAAATCAGCAAGACACAGGCACCCCAAAGTTTAGGGCTGCTCTGTTGACAAGAACCCCCACTTCATTACACCTTAAATATCCTAGGAAAGAGAAAAATGGATAAAGAAGTTGGGGTCCTCATGTACAATGGAATATCACTCAGCCATGAAATCAACGTCATAAGGCTAGTAGCAGCACGATGAGTGGATTTAGGTACGACGATTCTAAGTGAAATAAGTCACACAGAAAAAGACACTTATCCTAAGATATCACTTATAGAGGGAATGTAAAAACCGCTACACTTGAACTGAATTGCAAAACAGAACAGAGTCACACGTTTAGGAAACACACTATGGCTGCTGAACGGGAAAGGTGAGGTGGGGTGATGCATAAAACAAGGGTTTCAAATTAGCTCCGATACCGTTCCATAAACCCAATATGTAAGAGACAAGACCTATTCGTTTTTCAGTGAACTGGACTCAACACCCCCTATTCACCGCACAAGAATATATCTGACTAGTAAGAATCCTCAAACCTATGTATTGATATCTCTCTGTAAGTGAGTCAATGGGGTGTAAAGCGGCATAAACACAGCCGTGAAAAGCAGCTAAACCCCATTATAAAAATAAATTACTTTTCAAAACCCGTGAAACAAAGACAGTGAAAGAGAGAGAAATTCTTCCAAAATTCGTTCAGGGGCTGTGATGCAACCTGGATTGACCATATCTAGACCCACAGCTGATTGAGACATAAGGGTGGACACTCTTGGGGCTGAGAGGTTCGGTGAGGTTGGGTGAGCCAACGCAGACCCTTTCAAGTAATACTGCATGGTACCCATCCTATGGGTCCCAAATCTCCAGGTTCAAGGGCATCTTCCTACATCGAAAACAGGCATGAGAATCCCAGAAGATGGTACACCGTGTGATCGGGAAAGATTTCTAAAACGCACCTCATTTCTCATCTCCTTTTGCTCAGGTTCGCCATTCCAGCAACTTTACTAGCCATCTCCCTCCTTGGAGAATCAGCACCTTTAACCTCCTGTTCCGTACAGGTTGCAATTTGTCCTGAGGATGAACGGGAAGAGGGGGAACCAATGAGAGACTAGCTCTAGGTGTTGGGACAGGCACAGGTCACTCTATTTTCCCATCAGGAAGAAGAATTAAGCACAAGCTCAGCCTGCCCCCCAGAACCAGAAGAGGGCCTGAAGCAATCCTGCGCTTTTGCAGCCAGCTCCCAAAAAAGCGAGCTGAAAAATGGAGCTCAGGGGCACTGCAATTCACAAACCTGCAGAGTTTTAAATGATACCTCTCGTCCACAAATATATTAAGGGAAGGCAACGAAGAGGCTTTGAAAGCAAGGCAGAATTGCAGGAAACAGATTTCAGGAGGTAGATTCGAATCACCTTGAAAGCACATGAAAAGCGGCAAAACGTGGACAATGATGCCCTTGGCCAAAAAGGGCGTATGCGTTTTTTCCTGAATATATTCAGGAAAAAACGCATACGCCCTTTTTGGCCAACCAAGCAACCTGGAAAGGCAAATCAGCGCTCCAAAGAAGTCTCGCTTCCCAGCGGGCAAAAGGGCCATGCGGAAAAAAGTGTCCAAAGCAGAAATGCAGGACCGGCCATGGAGAAATGGGAGCCTTGCTACGCTGATGGGCGGGATGTAAATTGCCAACAGCCACTTGGGAGAAGTGTACGGTGTGTCCTGAAACATCTAAAAAACACAGCTTGGAGAGAATAGGGCATTTCCACTCATGGGCGTATAAATTGGGAAAACTAAAAATCAGCAAGACACAGGCACCCCAAAGTTTAGGGCTGCTCTGTTGACAAGAACCCCCACTTCATTACACCTTAAATATCCTAGGAAAGAGAAAAATGGATAAAGAAGTTGGGGTCCTCATGTACAATGGAATATCACTCAGCCATGAAATCAACGTCATAAGGCTAGTAGCAGCACGATGAGTGGATTTAGGTACGACGATTCTAAGTGAAGTAAGTCACACAGAAAAAGACACTTATCCTAAGATATCACTTATAGAGGGAATGTAAAAACCGCTACACTTGAACTGAATTGCAAAACAGAACAGAGTCACACGTTTAGGAAACACACTATGGCTGCTGAACGGGAAAGGTGAGGTGGGGTGATGCATAAAACAAGGGTTTCAAATTAGCTCCGATACCGTTCCATAAACCCAATATGTAAGAGACAAGACCTATTCCTTTTTCAGTGAACTGGACTCAACACCCCCTATTCACCGCACAAGAATATATCTGACTAGTAAGAATCCTCAAACCTATGTATTGATATCTCTCTGTAAGTGAGTCAAGGGGGTGTAAAGCGGCATAAACACAGCCGTGAAAAGCAGCTAAACCCCATTATAAAAATAAATTACTTTTCAAAACCCGTGAAACAAAGACAGTGAAAGAGAGAGAAATTCTTCCAAAATTCGTTCAGGGGCTGGGATGCAACCTGGATTGACCATATCTAGACCCACAGCTGATTGAGACATAAGGGTGGACACTCTTGGGGCTGAGAGGTTCGGTGAGGTTGGGTGAGCCAACGCAGACCCTTTCAAGTAATACTGCATGGTACCCATCCTATGGGTCCCAAATCTCCAGGTTCAAGGGCATCTTCCTACATCGAAAACAGGCATGAGAAACCCAGAAGATGGTACACCGTGTGATCGGGAAAGATTTCTAAAACGCACCTCATTTCTCATCTCCTTTTGCTCAGGTTCGCCATTCCAGCCACTTTACTAGCCATCTCCCTCCTTGGAGAATCAGCACCTTTAACCTCCTGTTCCGTACAGGTTGCAATTTGTCCTGAGGATGAACGGGAAGAGGGGGAACCAATGAGAGACTAGCTCTAGGTGTTGGGACAGGCACAGGTCACTCTATTTTCCCATCAGGAAGAAGAATTAAGCACAAGCTCAGCCTGCCCCCCAGAACCAGAAGAGGGCCTGGAGCAATCCTGCGCTTTTGCGGCCAGCTCCCAAAAAAGCGAGCTGAAAAATGGAGCTCAGGGGCACTGCAATTCACAAACCTGCAGAGTTTTAAATGATACCTCTCGTCCACAAATATATTAAGGGAAGGCAACGAAGAGGCTTTGAAAGCAAGGCAGAATTGCAGGAAACAGATTTCAGGAGGTAGATTCGAATCGCCTTGAAAGCACATGAAAAGCGGCCAAACGTGGACAATGATGCCCTTGGCCAAAAAGGGCGTATGCGTTTTTTCCTGAATATATTCAGGAAAAAACGCATACGCCCTTTTTGGCCAACCAAGCAACCTGGAAAGGCAAATCAGCGCTCCAAAGAAGTCTCGCTTCCCAGCGGGCAAAAGGGCCATGCGGAAAAAAGTGTCCAAAGCAGAAATGCAGGACCGGCCATGGAGAAATGGGAGCCTTGCTACGCTGATGGGCGGGATGTAAATTGCCAACAGCCACTCTGGAGAAGTGTACGGTGTGTCCTGAAACATCTAAAAAACACAGCTTGGAGAGCATAGGGCACTTCCACTCATGGGCGTATAAATTGGGAAAACTAAAAATCAGCAAGACACAGGCACCCCAAAGTTTAGGGCTGCTCTGTTGACAAGAACCCCCACTTCATTACACCTTAAATATCCTAGGAAAGAGAAAAATGGATAAAGAAGTTGGGGTCCTCATGTACAATGGAATATCACTCAGCCATGAAATCAACGTCATAAGGTTAGTAGCAGCACGATGAGTGGATTTAGGTACGACGATTCTAAGTGAAATAAGTCACACAGAAAAAGACACTTATCCTAAGATATCACTTATAGAGGGAATGTAAAAACCGCTACACTTGAACTGAATTGCAAAACAGAACAGAGTCACACGTTTAGGAAACACACTATGGCTGCTGAACGGGAAAGGTGAGGTGGGGTGATGCATAAAACAAGGGTTTCAAATTAGCTCCGATACCGTTCCATAAACCCAATATGTAAGAGACAAGACCTATTCCTTTTTCAGTGAACTGGACTCAACACCCCCTATTCACCGCACAAGAATATATCTGACTAGTAAGAATCCTCAAACCTATGTATTGATATCTCTCTGTAAGTGAGTCAAGGGGGTGTAAAGCGGCATAAACACAGCCGTGAAAAGCAGCTAAACCCCATTATAAAAATAAATTACTTTTCAAAACCCGTGAAACAAAGACAGTGAAAGAGAGAGAAATTCTTCCAAAATTCGTTCAGGGGCTGTGATGCAACCTGGATTGACCATATCTAGACCCACAGCTGATTGAGACATAAGGGTGGACACTCATGGGGCTGAGAGGTTCGGTGAGGTTGGGTGAGCCAACGCAGACCCTTTCAAGTAATACTGCATGGTACCCATCCTATGGGTCCCAAATCTCCAGGTTCAAGGGCATCTTCCTACATCGAAAACAGGCATGAGAAACCCAGAAGATGGTACACCGTGTGATCGGGAAAGATTTCTAAAACGCACCTCATTTCTCGTCTCCTTTTGCTCAGGTTCGCCATTCCAGCCACTTTACTAGCCATCTCCCTCCTTGGAGAATCAGCACCTTTAACCTCCTGTTCCGTACAGGTTGCAATTTGTCCTGAGGATGAACGGGAAGAGGGGGAACCAATGAGAGACTAGCTCTAGGTGTTGGGACAGGCACAGGTCACTCTATTTTCCCATCAGGAAGAAGAATTAAGCACAAGCTCAGCCTGCCCCCCAGAACCAGAAGAGGGCCTGAAGCAATCCTGCGCTTTTGCGGCCAGCTCCCAAAAAAGCGAGCTGAAAAATGGAGCTCAGGGGCACTGCAATTCACAAACCTGCAGAGTTTTAAATGATACCTCTCGTCCACAAATATATTAAGGGAAGGCAACGAAGAGGCTTTGAAAGCAAGGCAGAATTGCAGGAAACAGATTTCAGGAGGTAGATTCGAATCGCCTTGAAAGCACATGAAAAGCGGCAAAACGTGGACAATGATGCCCTTGGCCAAAAAGGGCGTATGCGTTTTTTCCTGAATATATTCAGGAAAAAACGCATACGCCCTTTTAGGCCAACCAAGCAACCTGGAAAGGCCAATCAGCGCTCCAAAGAAGTCTCGCTTCCCAGCGGGCAAAAGGGCCATGCGGAAAAAAGTGTCCAAACCAGAAATGCAGGACCGGCCATGGAGAAATGGGAGCCTTGCTACGCTGATGGGTGGGATGTAAATTGCCAACAGCCACTCTGGAGAAGTGTACGGTGTGTCCTGAAACATCTAAAAAACACAGCTTGGAGAGCATAGGGCACTTCCACTCATGGGCGTATAAATTGGGAAAACTAAAAATCAGCAAGACACAGGCACCCCAAAGTTTAGGGCTGCTCTGTTGACAAGAACCCCCACTTCATTACACCTTAAATATCCTAGGAAAGAGAAAAATGGATAAAGAAGTTGGGGTCCTCATGTACAATGGAATATCACTCAGCCATGAAATCAACGTCATAAGGTTAGTAGCAGCACGATGAGTGGATTTAGGTACGACGATTCTAAGTGAAATAAGTCACACAGAAAAAGACACTTATCCTAAGATATCACTTATAGAGGGAATGTAAAAACCGCTACACTTGAACTGAATTGCAAAACAGAACAGAGTCACACGTTTAGGAAACACACTATGGCTGCTGAACGGGAAAGGTGAGGTGGGGTGATGCATAAAACAAGGGTTTCAAATTAGCTCCGATACCGTTCCATAAACCCAATATGTAAGAGACAAGACCTATTCCTTTTTCAGTGAACTGGACTCAACACCCCCTATTCACCGCACAAGAATATATCTGACTAGTAAGAATCCTCAAACCTATGTATTGATATCTCTCTGTAAGTGAGTCAAGGGGGTGTAAAGCGGCATAAACACAGCCGTGAAAAGCAGCTAAACCCCATTATAAAAATAAATTACTTTTCAAAACCCGTGAAACAAAGACAGTGAAAGAGAGAGAAATTCTTCCAAAATTCGTTCAGGGGCTGTGATGCAACCTGGATTGACCATATCTAGACCCACAGCTGATTGAGACATAAGGGTGGACACTCATGGGGCTGAGAGGTTCGGTGAGGTTGGGTGAGCCAACGCAGACCCTTTCAAGTAATACTGCATGGTACCCATCCTATGGGTCCCAAATCTCCAGGTTCAAGGGCATCTTCCTACATCGAAAACAGGCATGAGAAACCGAGAAGATGGTACACCGTGTGATCGGGAAAGATTTCTAAAACGCACCTCATTTCTCGTCTCCTTTTGCTCAGGTTCGCCATTCCAGCCACTTTACTAGCCATCTCCCTCCTTGGAGAATCAGCACCTTTAACCTCCTGTTCCGTACAGGTTGCAATTTGTCCTGAGGATGAACGGGAAGAGGGGGAACCAATGAGAGACTAGCTCTAGGTGTTGGGACAGGCACAGGTCACTCTATTTTCCCATCAGGAAGAAGAATTAAGCACAAGCTCAGCCTGCCCCCCAGAACCAGAAGAGGGCCTGAAGCAATCCTGCGCTTTTGCGGCCAGCTCCCAAAAAAGCGAGCTGAAAAATGGAGCTCAGGGGCACTGCAATTCACAAACCTGCAGAGTTTTAAATGATACCTCTCGTCCACAAATATATTAAGGGAAGGCAACGAAGAGGCTTTGAAAGCAAGGCAGAATTGCAGGAAACAGATTTCAGGAGGTAGATTCGAATCGCCTTGAAAGCACATGAAAAGCGGCAAAACGTGGACAATGATGCCCTTGGCCAAAAAGGGCGTATGCGTTTTTTCCTGAATATATTCAGGAAAAAACGCATACGCCCTTTTTGGCCAACCAAGCAACCTGGAAAGGCCAATCAGCGCTCCAAAGAAGTCTCGCTTCCCAGCGGGCAAAAGGGCCATGCGGAAAAAAGTGTCCAAACCAGAAATGCAGGACCGGCCATGGAGAAATGGGAGCCTTGCTACGCTGATGGGTGGGATGTAAATTGCCAACAGCCACTCTGCAGAAGTGTACGGTGTGTCCTGAAACATCTAAAAAACACAGCTTGGAGAGCATAGGGCACTTCCACTCATGGGCGTATAAATTGGGAAAACTAAAAATCAGCAAGACACAGGCACCCCAAAGTTTAGGGCTGCTCTGTTGACAAGAACCCCCACTTCATTACACCTTAAATATCCTAGGAAAGAGAAAAATGGATAAAGAAGTTGGGGTCCTCATGTACAATGGAATATCACTCAGCCATGAAATCAACGTCATAAGGCTAGTAGCAGCACGATGAGTGGATTTAGGTACGACGATTCTAAGTGAAATAAGTCACACAGAAAAAGACACTTATCCTAAGATATCACTTATAGAGGGAATGTAAAAACCGCTACACTTGAACTGAATTGCAAAACAGAACAGAGTCACACGTTTAGGAAACACACTATGGCTGCTGAACGGGAAAGGTGAGGTGGGGTGATGCATAAAACAAGGGTTTCAAATTAGCTCCGATACCGTTCCATAAACCCAATATGTAAGAGACAAGACCTATTCGTTTTTCAGTGAACTGGACTCAACACCCCCTATTCACCGCACAAGAATATATCTGACTAGTAAGAATCCTCAAACCTATGTATTGATATCTCTCTGTAAGTGAGTCAATGGGGTGTAAAGCGGCATAAACACAGCCGTGAAAAGCAGCTAAACCCCATTATAAAAATAAATTACTTTTCAAAACCCGTGAAACAAAGACAGTGAAAGAGAGAGAAATTCTTCCAAAATTCGTTCAGGGGCTGTGATGCAACCTGGATTGACCATATCTAGACCCACAGCTGATTGAGACATAAGGGTGGACACTCTTGGGGCTGAGAGGTTCGGTGAGGTTGGGTGAGCCAACGCAGACCCTTTCAAGTAATACTGCATGGTACCCATCCTATGGGTCCCAAATCTCCAGGTTCAAGGGCATCTTCCTACATCGAAAACAGGCATGAGAATCCCAGAAGATGGTACACCGTGTGATCGGGAAAGATTTCTAAAACGCACCTCATTTCTCATCTCCTTTTGCTCAGGTTCGCCATTCCAGCAACTTTACTAGCCATCTCCCTCCTTGGAGAATCAGCACCTTTAACCTCCTGTTCCGTACAGGTTGCAATTTGTCCTGAGGATGAACGGGAAGAGGGGGAACCAATGAGAGACTAGCTCTAGGTGTTGGGACAGGCACAGGTCACTCTATTTTCCCATCAGGAAGAAGAATTAAGCACAAGCTCAGCCTGCCCCCCAGAACCAGAAGAGGGCCTGAAGCAATCCTGCGCTTTTGCGGCCAGCTCCCAAAAAAGCGAGCTGAAAAATGGAGCTCAGGGGCACTGCAATTCACAAACCTGCAGAGTTTTAAATGATACCTCTCGTCCACAAATATATTAAGGGAAGGCAACGAAGAGGCTTTGAAAGCAAGGCAGAATTGCAGGAAACAGATTTCAGGAGGTAGATTCGAATCACCTTGAAAGCACATGAAAAGCGGCAAAACGTGGACAATGATGCCCTTGGCCAAAAAGGGCGTATGCGTTTTTTCCTGAATATATTCAGGAAAAAACGCATACGCCCTTTTTGGCCAACCAAGCAACCTGGAAAGGCAAATCAGCGCTCCAAAGAAGTCTCGCTTCCCAGCGGGCAAAAGGGCCATGCGGAAAAAAGTGTCCAAAGCAGAAATGCAGGACCGGCCATGGAGAAATGGGAGCCTTGCTACGCTGATGGGCGGGATGTAAATTGCCAACAGCCACTTGGGAGAAGTGTACGGTGTGTCCTGAAACATCTAAAAAACACAGCTTGGAGAGAATAGGGCATTTCCACTCATGGGCGTATAAATTGGGAAAACTAAAAATCAGCAAGACACAGGCACCCCAAAGTTTAGGGCTGCTCTGTTGACAAGAACCCCCACTTCATTACACCTTAAATATCCTAGGAAAGAGAAAAATGGATAAAGAAGTTGGGGTCCTCATGTACAATGGAATATCACTCAGCCATGAAATCAACGTCATAAGGCTAGTAGCAGCACGATGAGTGGATTTAGGTACGACGATTCTAAGTGAAATAAGTCACACAGAAAAAGACACTTATCCTAAGATATCACTTATAGAGGGAATGTAAAAACCGCTACACTTGAACTGAATTGCAAAACAGAACAGAGTCACACGTTTAGGAAACACACTATGGCTGCTGAACGGGAAAGGTGAGGTGGGGTGATGCATAAAACAAGGGTTTCAAATTAGCTCCGATACCGTTCCATAAACCCAATATGTAAGAGACAAGACCTATTCCTTTTTCAGTGAACTGGACTCAACACCCCCTATTCACCGCACAAGAATATATCTGACTAGTAAGAATCCTCAAACCTATGTATTGATATCTCTCTGTAAGTGAGTCAAGGGGGTGTAAAGCGGCATAAACACAGCCGTGAAAAGCAGCTAAACCCCATTATAAAAATAAATTACTTTTCAAAACCCGTGAAACAAAGACAGTGAAAGAGAGAGAAATTCTTCCAAAATTCGTTCAGGGGCTGTGATGCAACCTGGATTGACCATATCTAGACCCACAGCTGATTGAGACATAAGGGTGGACACTCTTGGGGCTGAGAGGTTCGGTGAGGTTGGGTGAGCCAACGCAGACCCTTTCAAGTAATACTGCATGGTACCCATCCTATGGGTCCCAAATCTCCAGGTTCAAGGGCATCTTCCTACATCGAAAACAGGCATGAGAAACCCAGAAGATGGTACACCGTGTGATCGGGAAAGATTTCTAAAACGCACCTCATTTCTCATCTCCTTTTGCTCAGGTTCGCCATTCCAGCCACTTTACTAGCCATCTCCCTCCTTGGAGAATCAGCACCTTTAACCTCCTGTTCCGTACAGGTTGCAATTTGTCCTGAGGATGAACGGGAAGAGGGGGAACCAATGAGAGACTAGCTCTAGGTGTTGGGACAGGCACAGGTCACTCTATTTTCCCATCAGGAAGAAGAATTAAGCACAAGCTCAGCCTGCCCCCCAGAACCAGAAGAGGGCCTGGAGCAATCCTGCGCTTTTGCGGCCAGCTCCCAAAAAAGCGAGCTGAAAAATGGAGCTCAGGGGCACTGCAATTCACAAACCTGCAGAGTTTTAAATGATACCTCTCGTCCACAAATATATTAAGGGAAGGCAACGAAGAGGCTTTGAAAGCAAGGCAGAATTGCAGGAAACAGATTTCAGGAGGTAGATTCGAATCGCCTTGAAAGCACATGAAAAGCGGCCAAACGTGGACAATGATGCCCTTGGCCAAAAAGGGCGTATGCGTTTTTTCCTGAATATATTCAGGAAAAAACGCATACGCCCTTTTTGGCCAACCAAGCAACCTGGAAAGGCAAATCAGCGCTCCAAAGAAGTCTCGCTTCCCAGCGGGCAAAAGGGCCATGCGGAAAAAAGTGTCCAAAGCAGAAATGCAGGACCGGCCATGGAGAAATGGGAGCCTTGCTACGCTGATGGGCGGGATGTAAATTGCCAACAGCCACTCTGGAGAAGTGTACGGTGTGTCCTGAAACATCTAAAAAACACAGCTTGGAGAGCATAGGGCACTTCCACTCATGGGCGTATAAATTGGGAAAACTAAAAATCAGCAAGACACAGGCACCCCAAAGTTTAGGGCTGCTCTGTTGACAAGAACCCCCACTTCATTACACCTTAAATATCCTAGGAAAGAGAAAAATGGATAAAGAAGTTGGGGTCCTCATGTACAATGGAATATCACTCAGCCATGAAATCAACGTCATAAGGTTAGTAGCAGCACGATGAGTGGATTTAGGTACGACGATTCTAAGTGAAATAAGTCACACAGAAAAAGACACTTATCCTAAGATATCACTTATAGAGGGAATGTAAAAACCGCTACACTTGAACTGAATTGCAAAACAGAACAGAGTCACACGTTTAGGAAACACACTATGGCTGCTGAACGGGAAAGGTGAGGTGGGGTGATGCATAAAACAAGGGTTTCAAATTAGCTCCGATACCGTTCCATAAACCCAATATGTAAGAGACAAGACCTATTCCTTTTTCAGTGAACTGGACTCAACACCCCCTATTCACCGCACAAGAATATATCTGACTAGTAAGAATCCTCAAACCTATGTATTGATATCTCTCTGTAAGTGAGTCAAGGGGGTGTAAAGCGGCATAAACACAGCCGTGAAAAGCAGCTAAACCCCATTATAAAAATAAATTACTTTTCAAAACCCGTGAAACAAAGACAGTGAAAGAGAGAGAAATTCTTCCAAAATTCGTTCAGGGGCTGTGATGCAACCTGGATTGACCATATCTAGACCCACAGCTGATTGAGACATAAGGGTGGACACTCATGGGGCTGAGAGGTTCGGTGAGGTTGGGTGAGCCAACGCAGACCCTTTCAAGTAATACTGCATGGTACCCATCCTATGGGTCCCAAATCTCCAGGTTCAAGGGCATCTTCCTACATCGAAAACAGGCATGAGAAACCCAGAAGATGGTACACCGTGTGATCGGGAAAGATTTCTAAAACGCACCTCATTTCTCGTCTCCTTTTGCTCAGGTTCGCCATTCCAGCAACTTTACTAGCCATCTCCCTCCTTGGAGAATCAGCACCTTTAACCTCCTGTTCCGTACAGGTTGCAATTTGTCCTGAGGATGAACGGGAAGAGGGGGAACCAATGAGAGACTAGCTCTAGGTGTTGGGACAGGCACAGGTCACTCTATTTTCCCATCAGGAAGAAGAATTAAGCACAAGCTCAGCCTGCCCCCCAGAACCAGAAGAGGGCCTGGAGCAATCCTGCGCTTTTGCGGCCAGCTCCCAAAAAAGCGAGCTGAAAAATGGAGCTCAGGGGCACTGCAATTCACAAACCTGCAGAGTTTTAAATGATACCTCTCGTCCACAAATATATTAAGGGAAGGCAACGAAGAGGCTTTGAAAGCAAGGCAGAATTGCAGGAAACAGATTTCAGGAGGTAGATTCGAATCACCTTGAAAGCACATGAAAAGCGGCAAAACGTGGACAATGATGCCCTTGGCCAAAAAGGGCGTATGCGTTTTTTCCTGAATATATTCAGGAAAAAACGCATACGCCCTTTTTGGCCAACCAAGCAACCTGGAAAGGCAAATCAGCGCTCCAAAGAAGTCTCGCTTCCCAGCGGGCAAAAGGGCCATGCGGAAAAAAGTGTCCAAAGCAGAAATGCAGGACCGGCCATGGAGAAATGGGAGCCTTGCTACGCTGATGTGCGGGATGTAAATTGCCAACAGCCACTTGGGAGAAGTGTACGGTGTGTCCTGAAACATCTAAAAAACACAGCTTGGAGAGAATAGGGCATTTCCACTCATGGGCGTATAAATTGGGAAAACTAAAAATCAGCAAGACACAGGCACCCCAAAGTTTAGGGCTGCTCTGTTGACAAGAACCCCCACTTCATTACACCTTAAATATCCTAGGAAAGAGAAAAATGGATAAAGAAGTTGGGGTCCTCATGTACAATGGAATATCACTCAGCCATGAAATCAACGTCATAAGGCTAGTAGCAGCACGATGAGTGGATTTAGGTACGACGATTCTAAGTGAAATAAGTCACACAGAAAAAGACACTTATCCTAAGATATCACTTATAGAGGGAATGTAAAAACCGCTACACTTGAACTGAATTGCAAAACAGAACAGAGTCACACGTTTAGGAAACACACTATGGCTGCTGAACGGGAAAGGTGAGGTGGGGTGATGCATAAAACAAGGGTTTCAAATTAGCTCCGATACCGTTCCATAAACCCAATATGTAAGAGACAAGACCTATTCCTTTTTCAGTGAACTGGACTCAACACCCCCTATTCACCGCACAAGAATATATCTGACTAGTAAGAATCCTCAAACCTATGTATTGATATCTCTCTGTAAGTGAGTCAAGGGGGTGTAAAGCGGCATAAACACAGCCGTGAAAAGCAGCTAAACCCCATTATAAAAATAAATTACTTTTCAAAACCCGTGAAACAAAGACAGTGAAAGAGAGAGAAATTCTTCCAAAATTCGTTCAGGGGCTGTGATGCAACCTGGATTGACCATATCTAGACCCACAGCTGATTGAGACATAAGGGTGGACACTCTTGGGGCTGAGAGGTTCGGTGAGGTTGGGTGAGCCAACGCAGACCCTTTCAAGTAATACTGCATGGTACCCATCCTATGGGTCCCAAATCTCCAGGTTCAAGGGCATCTTCCTACATCGAAAACAGGCATGAGAAACCCAGAAGATGGTACACCGTGTGATCGGGAAAGATTTCTAAAACGCACCTCATTTCTCATCTCCTTTTGCTCAGGTTCGCCATTCCAGCCACTTTACTAGCCATCTCCCTCCTTGGAGAATCAGCACCTTTAACCTCCTGTTCCGTACAGGTTGCAATTTGTCCTGAGGATGAACGGGAAGAGGGGGAACCAATGAGAGACTAGCTCTAGGTGTTGGGACAGGCACAGGTCACTCTATTTTCCCATCAGGAAGAAGAATTAAGCACAAGCTCAGCCTGCCCCCCAGAACCAGAAGAGGGCCTGAAGCAATCCTGCGCTTTTGCGGCCAGCTCCCAAAAAAGCGAGCTGAAAAATGGAGCTCAGGGGCACTGCAATTCACAAACCTGCAGAGTTTTAAATGATACCTCTCGTCCACAAATATATTAAGGGAAGGCAACGAAGAGGCTTTGAAAGCAAGGCAGAATTGCAGGAAACAGATTTCAGGAGGTAGATTCGAATCGCCTTGAAAGCACATGAAAAGCGGCCAAACGTGGACAATGATGCCCTTGGCCAAAAAGGGCGTATGCGTTTTTTCCTGAATATATTCAGGAAAAAACGCATACGCCCTTTTTGGCCAACCAAGCAACCTGGAAAGGCAAATCAGCGCTCCAAAGAAGTCTCGCTTCCCAGCGGGCAAAAGGGCCATGCGGAAAAAAGTGTCCAAAGCAGAAATGCAGGACCGGCCATGGAGAAATGGGAGCCTTGCTACGCTGATGGGCGGGATGTAAATTGCCAACAGCCACTCTGGAGAAGTGTACGGTGTGTCCTGAAACATCTAAAAAACACAGCTTGGAGAGCATAGGGCACTTCCACTCATGGGCGTATAAATTGGGAAAACTAAAAATCAGCAAGACACAGGCACCCCAAAGTTTAGGGCTGCTCTGTTGACAAGAACCCCCACTTCATTACACCTTAAATATCCTAGGAAAGAGAAAAATGGATAAAGAAGTTGGGGTCCTCATGTACAATGGAATATCACTCAGCCATGAAATCAACGTCATAAGGCTAGTAGCAGCACGATGAGTGGATTTAGGTACGACGATTCTAAGTGAAATAAGTCACACAGAAAAAGACACTTATCCTAAGATATCACTTATAGAGGGAATGTAAAAACCGCTACACTTGAACTGAATTGCAAAACAGAACAGAGTCACACGTTTAGGAAACACACTATGGCTGCTGAACGGGAAAGGTGAGGTGGGGTGATGCATAAAACAAGGGTTTCAAATTAGCTCCGATACCGTTCCATAAACCCAATATGTAAGAGACAAGACCTATTCGTTTTTCAGTGAACTGGACTCAACACCCCCTATTCACCGCACAAGAATATATCTGACTAGTAAGAATCCTCAAACCTATGTATTGATATCTCTCTGTAAGTGAGTCAATGGGGTGTAAAGCGGCATAAACACAGCCGTGAAAAGCAGCTAAACCCCATTATAAAAATAAATTACTTTTCAAAACCCGTGAAACAAAGACAGTGAAAGAGAGAGAAATTCTTCCAAAATTCGTTCAGGGGCTGTGATGCAACCTGGATTGACCATATCTAGACCCACAGCTGATTGAGACATAAGGGTGGACACTCTTGGGGCTGAGAGGTTCGGTGAGGTTGGGTGAGCCAACGCAGACCCTTTCAAGTAATACTGCATGGTACCCATCCTATGGGTCCCAAATCTCCAGGTTCAAGGGCATCTTCCTACATCGAAAACAGGCATGAGAAACCCAGAAGATGGTACACCGTGTGATCGGGAAAGATTTCTAAAACGCACCTCATTTCTCATCTCCTTTTGCTCAGGTTCGCCATTCCAGCCACTTTACTAGCCATCTCCCTCCTTGGAGAATCAGCACCTTTAACCTCCTGTTCCATACAGGTTGCAATTTGTCCTGAGGATGAACGGGAAGAGGGGGAACCAATGAGAGACTAGCTCTAGGTGTTGGGACAGGCACAGGTCACTCTATTTTCCCATCAGGAAGAAGAATTAAGCACAAGCTCAGCCTGCCCCCCAGAACCAGAAGAGGGCCTGAAGCAATCCTGCGCTTTTGCGGCCAGCTCCCAAAAAAGCGAGCTGAAAAATGGAGCTCAGGGGCACTGCAATTCACAAACCTGCAGAGTTTTAAATGATACCTCTCGTCCACAAATATATTAACGGAAGGCAACGAAGAGGCTTTGAAAGCAAGGCAGAATTGCAGGAAACAGATTTCAGGAGGTAGATTCGAATCGCCTTGAAAGCACATGAAAAGCGGCCAAACGTGGACAATGATGCCCTTGGCCAAAAAGGGCGTATGCGTTTTTTCCTGAATATATTCAGGAAAAAACGCATACGCCCTTTTTGGCCAACCAAGCAACCTGGAAAGGCAAATCAGCGCTCCAAAGAAGTCTCGCTTCCCAGCGGGCAAAAGGGCCATGCGGAAAAAAGTGTCCAAAGCAGAAATGCAGGACCGGCCATGGAGAAATGGGAGCCTTGCTACGCTGATGGGCGGGATGTAAATTGCCAACAGCCACTCTGGAGAAGTGTACGGTGTGTCCTGAAACATCTAAAAAACACAGCTTGGAGAGCATAGGGCACTTCCACTCATGGGCGTATAAATTGGGAAAACTAAAAATCAGCAAGACACAGGCACCCCAAAGTTTAGGGCTGCTCTGTTGACAAGAACCCCCACTTCATTACACCTTAAATATCCTAGGAAAGAGAAAAATGGATAAAGAAGTTGGGGTCCTCATGTACAATGGAATATCACTCAGCCATGAAATCAACGTCATAAGGCTAGTAGCAGCACGATGAGTGGATTTAGGTACGACGATTCTAAGTGAAATAAGTCACACAGAAAAAGACACTTATCCTAAGATATCACTTATAGAGGGAATGTAAAAACCGCTACACTTGAACTGAATTGCAAAACAGAACAGAGTCACACGTTTAGGAAACACACTATGGCTGCTGAACGGGAAAGGTGAGGTGGGGTGATGCATAAAACAAGGGTTTCAAATTAGCTCCGATACCGTTCCATAAACCCAATATGTAAGAGACAAGACCTATTCCTTTTTCAGTGAACTGGACTCAACACCCCCTATTCACCGCACAAGAATATATCTGACTAGTAAGAATCCTCAAACCTATGTATTGATATCTCTCTGTAAGTGAGTCAAGGGGGTGTAAAGCGGCATAAACACAGCCGTGAAAAGCAGCTAAACCCCATTATAAAAATAAATTACTTTTCAAAACCCGTGAAACAAAGACAGTGAAAGAGAGAGAAATTCTTCCAAAATTCGTTCAGGGGCTGTGATGCAACCTGGATTGACCATATCTAGACCCACAGCTGATTGAGACATAAGGGTGGACACTCTTGGGGCTGAGAGGTTCGGTGAGGTTGGGTGAGCCAACGCAGACCCTTTCAAGTAATACTGCATGGTACCCATCCTATGGGTCCCAAATCTCCAGGTTCAAGGGCATCTTCCTACATCGAAAACAGGCATGAGAAACCCAGAAGATGGTACACCGTGTGATCGGGAAAGATTTCTAAAACGCACCTCATTTCTCATCTCCTTTTGCTCAGGTTCGCCATTCCAGCCACTTTACTAGCCATCTCCCTCCTTGGAGAATCAGCACCTTTAACCTCCTGTTCCGTACAGGTTGCAATTTGTCCTGAGGATGAACGGGAAGAGGGGGAACCAATGAGAGACTAGCTCTAGGTGTTGGGACAGGCACAGGTCACTCTATTTTCCCATCAGGAAGAAGAATTAAGCACAAGCTCAGCCTGCCCCCCAGAACCAGAAGAGGGCCTGGAGCAATCCTGCGCTTTTGCGGCCAGCTCCCAAAAAAGCGAGCTGAAAAATGGAGCTCAGGGGCACTGCAATTCACAAACCTGCAGAGTTTTAAATGATACCTCTCGTCCACAAATATATTAAGGGAAGGCAACGAAGAGGCTTTGAAAGCAAGGCAGAATTGCAGGAAACAGATTTCAGGAGGTAGATTCGAATCGCCTTGAAAGCACATGAAAAGCGGCCAAACGTGGACAATGATGCCCTTGGCCAAAAAGGGCGTATGCGTTTTTTCCTGAATATATTCAGGAAAAAACGCATACGCCCTTTTTGGCCAACCAAGCAACCTGGAAAGGCAAATCAGCGCTCCAAAGAAGTCTCGCTTCCCAGCGGGCAAAAGGGCCATGCGGAAAAAAGTGTCCAAAGCAGAAATGCAGGACCGGCCATGGAGAAATGGGAGCCTTGCTACGCTGATGGGCGGGATGTAAATTGCCAACAGCCACTCTGGAGAAGTGTACGGTGTGTCCTGAAACATCTAAAAAACACAGCTTGGAGAGCATAGGGCACTTCCACTCATGGGCGTATAAATTGGGAAAACTAAAAATCAGCAAGACACAGGCACCCCAAAGTTTAGGGCTGCTCTGTTGACAAGAACCCCCACTTCATTACACCTTAAATATCCTAGGAAAGAGAAAAATGGATAAAGAAGTTGGGGTCCTCATGTACAATGGAATATCACTCAGCCATGAAATCAACGTCATAAGGTTAGTAGCAGCACGATGAGTGGATTTAGGTACGACGATTCTAAGTGAAATAAGTCACACAGAAAAAGACACTTATCCTAAGATATCACTTATAGAGGGAATGTAAAAACCGCTACACTTGAACTGAATTGCAAAACAGAACAGAGTCACACGTTTAGGAAACACACTATGGCTGCTGAACGGGAAAGGTGAGGTGGGGTGATGCATAAAACAAGGGTTTCAAATTAGCTCCGATACCGTTCCATAAACCCAATATGTAAGAGACAAGACCTATTCCTTTTTCAGTGAACTGGACTCAACACCCCCTATTCACCGCACAAGAATATATCTGACTAGTAAGAATCCTCAAACCTATGTATTGATATCTCTCTGTAAGTGAGTCAAGGGGGTGTAAAGCGGCATAAACACAGCCGTGAAAAGCAGCTAAACCCCATTATAAAAATAAATTACTTTTCAAAACCCGTGAAACAAAGACAGTGAAAGAGAGAGAAATTCTTCCAAAATTCGTTCAGGGGCTGTGATGCAACCTGGATTGACCATATCTAGACCCACAGCTGATTGAGACATAAGGGTGGACACTCATGGGGCTGAGAGGTTCGGTGAGGTTGGGTGAGCCAACGCAGACCCTTTCAAGTAATACTGCATGGTACCCATCCTATGGGTCCCAAATCTCCAGGTTCAAGGGCATCTTCCTACATCGAAAACAGGCATGAGAAACCCAGAAGATGGTACACCGTGTGATCGGGAAAGATTTCTAAAACGCACCTCATTTCTCGTCTCCTTTTGCTCAGGTTCGCCATTCCAGCCACTTTACTAGCCATCTCCCTCCTTGGAGAATCAGCACCTTTAACCTCCTGTTCCGTACAGGTTGCAATTTGTCCTGAGGATGAACGGGAAGAGGGGGAACCAATGAGAGACTAGCTCTAGGTGTTGGGACAGGCACAGGTCACTCTATTTTCCCATCAGGAAGAAGAATTAAGCACAAGCTCAGCCTGCCCCCCAGAACCAGAAGAGGGCCTGAAGCAATCCTGCGCTTTTGCGGCCAGCTCCCAAAAAAGCGAGCTGAAAAATGGAGCTCAGGGGCACTGCAATTCACAAACCTGCAGAGTTTTAAATGATACCTCTCGTCCACAAATATTTTAAGGGAAGGCAACGAAGAGGCTTTGAAAGCAAGGCAGAATTGCAGGAAACAGATTTCAGGAGGTAGATTCGAATCGCCTTGAAAGCACATGAAAAGCGGCAAAACGTGGACAATGATGCCCTTGGCCAAAAAGGGCGTATGCGTTTTTTCCTGAATATATTCAGGAAAAAACGCATACGCCCTTTTTGGCCAACCAAGCAACCTGGAAAGGCAAATCAGCGCTCCAAAGAAGTCTCGCTTCCCAGCGGGCAAAAGGGCCATGCGGAAAAAAGTGTCCAAACCAGAAATGCAGGACCGGCCATGGAGAAATGGGAGCCTTGCTACGCTGATGGGTGGGATGTAAATTGCCAAAAGCCACTCTGGAGAAGTGTACGGTGTGTCCTGAAACATCTAAAAAACACAGCTTGGAGAGCATAGGGCACTTCCACTCATGGGCGTATAAATTGGGAAAACTAAAAATCAGCAAGACACAGGCACCCCAAAGTTTAGGGCTGCTCTGTTGACAAGAACCCCCACTTCATTACACCTTAAATATCCTAGGAAAGAGAAAAATGGATAAAGAAGTTGGGGTCCTCATGTACAATGGAATATCACTCAGCCATGAAATCAACGTCATAAGGCTAGTAGCAGCACGATGAGTGGATTTAGGTACGACGATTCTAAGTGAAATAAGTCACACAGAAAAAGACACTTATCCTAAGATATCACTTATAGAGGGAATGTAAAAACCGCTACACTTGAACTGAATTGCAAAACAGAACAGAGTCACACGTTTAGGAAACACACTATGGCTGCTGAACGGGAAAGGTGAGGTGGGGTGATGCATAAAACAAGGGTTTCAAATTAGCTCCGATACCGTTCCATAAACCCAATATGTAAGAGACAAGACCTATTCCTTTTTCAGTGAACTGGACTCAACACCCCCTATTCACCGCACAAGAATATATCTGACTAGTAAGAATCCTCAAACCTATGTATTGATATCTCTCTGTAAGTGAGTCAAGGGGGTGTAAAGCGGCATAAACACAGCCGTGAAAAGCAGCTAAACCCCATTATAAAAATAAATTACTTTTCAAAACCCGTGAAACAAAGACAGTGAAAGAGAGAGAAATTCTTCCAAAATTCGTTCAGGGGCTGTGATGCAACCTGGATTGACCATATCTAGACCCACAGCTGATTGAGACATAAGGGTGGACACTCTTGGGGCTGAGAGGTTCGGTGAGGTTGGGTGAGCCAACGCAGACCCTTTCAAGTAATACTGCATGGTACCCATCCTATGGGTCCCAAATCTCCAGGTTCAAGGGCATCTTCCTACATCGAAAACAGGCATGAGAAACCCAGAAGATGGTACACCGTGTGATCGGGAAAGATTTCTAAAACGCACCTCATTTCTCATCTCCTTTTGCTCAGGTTCTCCATTCCAGCAACTTTACTAGCCATCTCCCTCCTTGGAGAATCAGCACCTTTAACCTCCTGTTCCGTACAGGTTGCAATTTGTCCTGAGGATGAACGGGAAGAGGGGGAACCAATGAGAGACTAGCTCTAGGTGTTGGGACAGGCACAGGTCACTCTATTTTCCCATCAGGAAGAAGAATTAAGCACAAGCTCAGCCTGCCCCCCAGAACCAGAAGAGGGCCTGAAGCAATCCTGCGCTTTTGCGGCCAGCTCCCAAAAAAGCGAGCTGAAAAATGGAGCTCAGGGGCACTGCAATTCACAAACCTGCAGAGTTTTAAATGATACCTCTCGTCCACAAATATATTAAGGGAAGGCAACGAAGAGGCTTTGAAAGCAAGCAGAATTGCAGGAAACAGATTTCAGGAGGTAGATTCGAATCGTCTTGAAAGCACATGAAAAGCGGCAAAACGTGGACAATGATGCCCTTGGCCAAAAAGGGCGTATGCGTTTTTTCCTGAATATATTCAGGAAAAAACGCATACGCCCTTTTTGGCCAACCAAGCAACCTGGAAAGGCAAATCAGCGCTCCAAAGAAGTCTGGCTTCCCAGCGGGCAAAAGGGCCATGCGGAAAAAAGTGTCCAAACCAGAAATGCAGGACCGACCATGGAGAAATGGGAGCCTTGCTACGCTGATGGGTGGGATGTAAATTGCCAACAGCCACTCTGGAGAAGTGTACGGTGTGTTCTGAAACATCTAAAAAACACAGCTTGGAGAGCATAGGGCACTTCCACTCATGGGCGTATAAATTGGGAAAACTAAAAATCAGCAAGACACAGGCACCCCAAAGTTTAGGGCTGCTCTGTTGACAAGAACCCCCACTTCATTACACCTTAAATATCCTAGGAAAGAGAAAAATGGATAAAGAAGTTGTGGTCCTCATGTACAATGGAATATCACTCAGCCATGAAATCAACGTCATAAGGCTAGTAGCAGCACGATGAGTGGATTTAGGTACGACGATTCTAAGTGAAATAAGTCACACAGATAAAGACACTTATCCTAAGATATCACTTATGGAGGGAATGTAAAAACCGCTACACATGAACTGAATTGCAAAACAGAACAGAGTCACACGTTTAGGAAACACACTATGGCTGCTGAACGGGAAAGGTGAGGTGGGGTGATGCATAAAACAAGGGTTTCAAATTAGCTCCGATACCGTGCCATAAACCCAATATGTAAGAGACAAGACCTATTCCTTTTTCAGTGAACTGGACTCAACACCCCCTATTCACCGCACAAGAATATATCTGACTAGTAAGAATCTTCAAACCTATGTATTGATATCTCTCTGTAAGTGAGTCAAGGGGGTGTAAAGCGGCATAAACACAGCCGTGAAAAGCAGCTAAACCCCATTATAAAAATAAATTACTTTTCAAAACCCGTGAAACAAAGACAGTGAAAGAGAGAGAAATTCTTACAAAATTCGTTCAGGGGCTGTGATGCAACCTGGATTGACCATATCTAGACCCACAGCTGATTGAGACATAAGGGTGGACACTCTTGGGGCTGAGAGGTTCGGTGAGGTTGGGTGAGCCAACGCAGACACTTTCAAGTAATACTGCATGGTACCCATCCCATGGGTCCCAAATCTCCAGGTTCAATGGCATCTTCCTACATCGAAAACAGGCATGAGAAACCCAGAAGATGGTACACCGTGTGATCGGGAAAGATTTCTAAAACGCACCTCATTTCTCATCTCCTTTGCTCGGGTTCGCCATTCCAGCCGATTTACTAGCCATCTCCCTCCTTGGAGAATCAGCACCTTTAACCTCCTGTTCCGTACAGGTTGCAATTTGTCCTGAGGATGAACGGGAAGAGGGGGAACCAATGAGAGACTAGCTCTAGGTGTTGGGACAGGCACAGGTCACTCTATTTTCCCATCAGGAAGAAGAATTAAGCACAAGCTCAGCCTGCCCCCCAGAACCAGAAGAGGCCCTGAAGCAATCCTGCGCTTTTGCGGCCAGCTCCCAAAAAAGCGAGCTGAAAAATGGAGCTCAGGGGCACTGCAATTCACAAACCTGCAGAGTTTTAAATGATACCTCTCGTCCACAAATATATTAAGGGAAGGCAACGAAGAGGCTTTGAAAGCAAGGCAGAATTGCAGGAAACAGATTTCAGGAGGTAGATTCGAATCGCCTTGAAAGCACCTGAAGAGCGGCAAAACGTGGACAATGATGCCCTTGGCCAAAAAGGGCGTATGCGTTTTTTCCTGAATATATTCAGGAAAAAACGCATACGCCCTTTTTGGCCAACCAAGCAACCTGGAAAGGCAAATCAGCGGTCCAAAGAAGTCTGGCTTCCCAGCGGGCAAAAGGGCCATGTGGAAAAAAGTGTCCAAACCAGAAATGCAGGACCGGCCATGGAGAAATGGGAGCCTTGCTACGCTGATGGGTGGGATGTAAATTGCCAACAGCCACTCTGGAGAAGGGTACGGTGTGTTCCGAAACATCTAAAAAACACAGCTTGGAGAGCATAGGGCACTTCCACTCATGGGCGTATAAATTGGGAAAATTAAAAATCAGCAAGACACAGGCACCCCAAAGTTTAGGGCTGCTCTGTTGGAAAGAACCCCCACTTCACTACACCTTAAATATCCTAAGAAAGAGAAAAATGGATAAAGAAGTTGTGGTCCTCATGTACAATGGAATATCACTCAGCCATGAAATCAACGTCATAAGGCTAGTAGCAGCACGATGAGTGGATTTAGGTACGACGATTCTAAGTGAAATAAGTCACACAGATAAAGACACTTATCCTAAGATATCACTTATGGAGGGAATGTAAAAACCGCTACACATGAACTGAATTGCAAAACAGAACAGAGTCACACGTTTAGGAAACACACTATGGCTGCTGAACGGGAAAGGTGAGGTGGGGTGATGCATAAAACAAGGGTTTCAAATTAGCTCCGATACCGTGCCATAAACCCAATATGTAAGAGACAAGACCTATTCCTTTTTCAGTGAACTGGACTCAACACCCCCTATTCACCGCACAAGAATATATCTGACTAGTAAGAATCTTCAAACCTATGTATTGATATCTCTCTGTAAGTGAGTCAAGGGGGTGTAAAGCGGCATAAACACAGCCGTGAAAAGCAGCTAAACCCCATTATAAAAATAAATTACTTTTCAAAACCCGTGAAACAAAGACAGTGAAAGAGAGAGAAATTCTTACAAAATTCGTTCAGGGGCTGTGATGCAACCTGGATTGACCATATCTAGACCCACAGCTGATTGAGACATAAGGGTGGACACTCTTGGGGCTGAGAGGTTCGGTGAGGTTGGGTGAGCCAACGCAGACACTTTCAAGTAATACTGCATGGTACCCATCCCATGGGTCCCAAATCTCCAGGTTCAATGGCATCTTCCTACATCGAAAACAGGCATGAGAAACCCAGAAGATGGTACACCGTGTGATCGGGAAAGATTTCTAAAACGCACCTCATTTCTCATCTCCTTTGCTCGGGTTCGCCATTCCAGCCGATTTACTAGCCATCTCCCTCCTTGGAGAATCAGCACCTTTAACCTCCTGTTCCGTACAGGTTGCAATTTGTCCTGAGGATGAACGGGAAGAGGGGGAACCAATGAGAGACTAGCTCTAGGTGTTGGGACAGGCACAGGTCACTCTATTTTCCCATCAGGAAGAAGAATTAAGCACAAGCTCAGCCTGCCCCCCAGAACCAGAAGAGGCCCTGAAGCAATCCTGCGCTTTTGCGGCCAGCTCCCAAAAAAGCGAGCTGAAAAATGGAGCTCAGGGGCACTGCAATTCACAAACCTGCAGAGTTTTAAATGATACCTCTCGTCCACAAATATATTAAGGGAAGGCAACGAAGAGGCTTTGAAAGCAAGGCAGAATTGCAGGAAACAGATTTCAGGAGGTAGATTCGAATCGCCTTGAAAGCACCTGAAGAGCGGCAAAACGTGGACAATGATGCCCTTGGCCAAAAAGGGCGTATGCGTTTTTTCCTGAATATATTCAGGAAAAAACGCATACGCCCTTTTTGGCCAACCAAGCAACCTGGAAAGGCAAATCAGCGGTCCAAAGAAGTCTGGCTTCCCAGCGGGCAAAAGGGCCATGTGGAAAAAAGTGTCCAAACCAGAAATGCAGGACCGGCCATGGAGAAATGGGAGCCTTGCTACGCTGATGGGTGGGATGTAAATTGCCAACAGCCACTCTGGAGAAGGGTACGGTGTGTTCCGAAACATCTAAAAAACACAGCTTGGAGAGCATAGGGCACTTCCACTCATGGGCGTATAAATTGGGAAAATTAAAAATCAGCAAGACACAGGCACCCCAAAGTTTAGGGCTGCTCTGTTGGAAAGAACCCCCACTTCACTACACCTTAAATATCCTAAGAAAGAGAAAAATGGATAAAGAAGTTGTGGTCCTCATGTACAATGGAATATCACTCAGCCATGAAATCAACGTCATAAGGCTAGTAGCAGCATGATGAGTGGATTTAGGTATGACGATTCTAAGTGAAATAAGTCACACAGAAAAAGACACTTATCCTAAGATATCACTTATAGAGGGAATGTAAAAACCGCTACACTTGAACTGAATTGCAAAACAGAACAGAGTCACACGTTTAGGAAACACACTATGGCTGCTGAACGGGAAAGGTGAGGTGGGGTGATGCATAAAACAAGGGTTTCAAATTAGCTCCGATACCGTTCCATAAACCCAATATGTAAGAGACAAGACCTATTCCTTTTTCAGTGAACTGGACTCAACACCCCCTATTCACCGCACAAGAATATATCTGACTAGTAAGAATCTTCAAACCTATGTATTGATATCTCTCTGTAAGTGAGTCAAGGGGGTGTAAAGCGGCCTAAACACCGCCGTGAAAAGCAGCTAAACCCCATTATAAAAATAAATTACTTTTCAAAACCCGTGAAACAAAGACAGTGAAAGAGAGAGAAATTCTTCCAAAATTCGTTCAGGGGCTGTGATGCAACCTGGATTGACCATATCTAGACCCACAGCTGATTGAGACTTAAGGGTGGACACTCTTGGGGCTGAGAGGTTCGGTGAGGTTGGGTGAGCCAACGCAGACCCTTTCAAGTAATACTGCATGGTACCCATCCCATGGGTCCCAAATCTCCAGGTTCAAGGGCATCTTCCTACTTCGAAAACAGGCATGAGAAACCCAGAAGATGGTACACCGTGTGATCGGGAAAGGTTTCTAAAACGCACCTCATTTCTCATCTCCTTTTGCTCAGGTTCGCCATTCCAGCCACTTTACTAGCCATCTCCCTCCTTGCAGAATCAGCACCTTTAACCTCCTGTTCCGTACAGGTTGCAATTTGTCCTGAAGATGAACAGGAAGAGGGGGAACCAATGAGAGACTAGCTCTAGGTGTTGGGACAGGCACAGGTCACTCTATTTTCCCATCAGGAAGAAGAATTAAGCACTAGCTCAGCCTGCCCCCCAGAACCAGAAGAGGGCCTGAAGCAATCCTGCGCTTTTGCGGCCAGCTCCCAAAAAAGCGAGTGGAAAAATGGAGCTCAGGGGCACTGCAATTCACAAACCTGCAGAGTTTTAAATGATACCTCTCGTCCACAAATATATTAAGGGAAGGCAACGAAGAGGCTTTGAAAGCAAGGCAGAATTGCAGGAAACAGATTTCAGGAGGTAGATTCGAATCGCCTTGAAAGCACATGAAAAGCGGCAAAACGTGGACAATGATGCCCTTGGCCAAAAAGGGCGTATGCGTTTTTTCCTGAATATATTCAGGAAAAAACGCATACGCCCTTTTTGGCCAACCAAGCCACCTGGAAAGGCAAATCAGCGCTCCAAAGAAGTCTCCCTTCCCAGCGGGCAAAAGGGCCATGCGGAAAAAAGTGTCCAAAGCAGAAATGCAAGACCGGCCATGGAGAAATGGGAACCTTGCTACGCTGATGGGCGGGATGTAAATTGCCAACAGCCACTCTGGAGAAGTGTACGGTGTGTCCTGAAACATCTAAAAAACAGAGCTTGGAGAGCATAGGGCACTTCCACTCATGGGCGTATAAATTGGGAAAACTAAAAATCAGCAAGACACAGGCACCCCAAAGTTTAGGGCTGCTCTGTTGACAAGAACCCCCACTTCATTACACCTTAAATATCCTAGGAAAGAGAAAAATGGATAAAGAAGTTGTGATCCTCATGTACAATGGAATATCACTCAGCCATGAAATCAACGTCATAAGGCTAGTAGCAGCACGATGAGTGGATTTAGGTACGATGATTCTAAGTGAAATAAGTCACACAGAAAAAGACACTTATCCTAAGATATCACTTATAGAGGGAATGTAAAAAATGCTACACTTGAACTGAATTGCAAAACAGAACAGAGTCACACGTTTAGGAAACACACTATGGCTGCTGAACGGGAAAGGTGAGGTGGGGTGATGCATAAAACAAGGGTTTCAAATTAGCTCCGATACCGTTCCATAAACCCAATATGTAAGAGACAAGACCTATTCCTTTTTCAGTGAACTGGACTCAACACCCCCTATTCACCGCACAAGAATATATCTGACTAGTAAGAATCTTCAAACCTATGTATTGATATCTCTCTGTAAGTGAGTCAAGGGGGTGTAAAGCGGCATAAACACAGCCGTGAAAAGCAGCTAAACCCCATTATAAAAATAAATTACTTTTCAAAACCCGTGAAACAAAGACAGTGAAAGAGAGAGAAATTCTTACAAAATTCGTTCAGGGGCTGTGATGCAACCTGGATTGACCATATCTAGACCCACAGCTGATTGAGACATAAGGGTGGACACTCTTGGGGCTGAGAGGTTCGGTGAGGTTGGGTGAGCCAACGCAGACCCTTTCAAGTAATACTGCATGGTACCCATCCTATGGGTCCCAAATCTCCAGGTTCAAGGGCATCTTCCTACATCGAAAACAGGCATGAGAAACCCAGAAGATGGTACACCGTTGATCGGGAAAGATTTCTAAAACGCACCTCATTTCTCATCTCCTTTTGCTCAGGTTCGCCATTCCAGCCACTTTACTAGCCATCTCCCTCCTTGGAGAATCAGCACCTTTAACCTCCTGTTCCATACAGGTTGCAATTTGTCATGAGGATGAACGGGAAGAGGGGGAACCAATGAGAGACTAGCTCTAGGTGTTGGGACAGGCACAGGTCACTCTATTTTCCCATCAGGAAGAAGAATTAAGCACAAGCTCAGCCTGCCCCCCAGAACCAGAAGAGGGCCTGAAGCAATCCTGCGCTTTTGCGGCCAGCTCCCAAAAAAGCGAGCTGAAAAATGGAGCTCAGGGGCACTGCAATTCACAAACCTGCAGAGTTTTAAAGGATACCTCTCGTCCACAAATATATTAAGGGAAGGCAACGAAGAGGCTTTGAAAGCAAGGCAGAATTGCAGGAAACAGATTTCAGGAGGTAGATTCGAATCGCCTTGAAAGCACATGAAAAGCGGCCAAACGTGGACAATGATGCCCTTGGCCAAAAAGGGCGTATGCGTTTTTTCCTGAATATATTCAGGAAAAAACGCATACGCCCTTTTTGGCCAACCAAGCAACCTGGAAAGGCAAATCAGCGCTCCAAAGAAGTCTCGCTTCCCAGCGGGCAAAAGGGCCATGCGGAAAAAAGTGTCCAAACCAGAAATGCAGGACCGGCCATGGAGAAATGGGAGCCTTGCTACGCTGATGGGTGGGATGTAAATTGCCAAAAGCCACTCTGGAGAAGTGTACGGTGTGTCCTGAAACATCTAAAAAACACAGCTTGGAGAGCATAGGGCACTTCCACTCATGGGCGTATAAATTGGGAAAACTAAAAATCAGCAAGACACAGGCACCCCAAAGTTTAGGGCTGCTCTGTTGACAAGAACCCCCACTTCATTACACCTTAAATATACTAGGAAAGAGAAAAATGGATAAAGAAGTTGGGGTCCTCATGTACAATGGAATATCACTCAGCCATGAAATCAACGTCATAAGGCTAGTAGCAGCACGATGAGTGGATTTAGGTACGACGATTCTAAGTGAAATAAGTCACACAGAAAAAGATACTTATCCTAAGATATCACTTAGAGAGGGAATGTAAAAACCGCTACACTTGAACTGAATTACAAAACAGAACAGAGTCACACGTTTAGAAAACACACTATGGCTGCTGAACGGGAAAGGTGATGTGGGGTGATGCATAAAACAAGGGTTTCAAATTAGCTCCGATACCGTTCCATAAACCCAATATGTAAGAGACAAGACCTATTCCTTTTTCAGTGTACTGGACTCAACACCCCCTATTCACCGCACAAGAATATATCTGACTAGTAAGAATCCTCAAACCTATGTATTGATATCTCTCTGTAAGTGAGTCAAGGGGGTGTAAAGCGGCATAAACACAGCCGTGAAAAGCAGCTAAACCCCATTATAAAAATAAATTACTTTTCAAAACCCGTGAAACAAAGACAGTGAAAGAGAGAGAAATTCTTCCAAAATTCGTTCAGGGGCTGTGATGCAACCTGGATTGACCATATCTAGACCCACAGCTGATTGAGACATAAGGGTGGACACTCTTGGGGCTGAGAGGTTCGGTGAGGTTGGGTGAGCCAACGCAGACCCTTTCAAGTAATACTGCATGGTACCCATCCTATGGGTCCCAAATCTCCAGGTTCAAGGGCATCTTCCTACATCGAAAACAGGCATGAGAAACCCAGAAGATGGTACACCGTTGATCGGGAAAGATTTCTAAAACGCACCTCATTTCTCATCTCCTTTTGCTCAGGTTCGCCATTCCAGCCACTTTACTAGCCATCTCCCTCCTTGGAGAATCAGCACCTTTAACCTCCTGTTCCGTACAGGTTGCAATTTGTCCTGAGGATGAACGGGAAGAGGGGGAACCAATGAGAGACTAGCTCTAGGTGTTGGGACAGGCACAGGTCACTCTATTTTCCCATCAGGAAGAAGAATTAAGCACAAGCTCAGCCTGCCCCCCAGAACCAGAAGAGGGTCTGAAGCAATCCTGCGCTTTTGCGGCCAGCTCCCAAAAAAGCGAGCTGAAAAATGGAGCTCAGGGGCACTGCAATTCACAAACCTGCAGAGTTTTAAATGATACCTCTCGTCCACAAATATATTAAGGGAAGGCAACGAAGAGGCTTTGAAAGCAAGGCAGAATTGCAGGAAACAGATTTCAGGAGGTAGATTCGAATCGCCTTGAAAGCACATGAAAAGCGGCAAAACGTGGACAATGATGCCCTTGGCCAAAAAGGGCGTATGCGTTTTTTCCTGAATATATTCAGGAAAAAACGCATATGCCCTTTTTGGCCAACCAAGCAACCTGGAAAGGCCAATCAGCGCTCCAAAGAAGTCTCGCTTCCCAGCGGGCAAAAGGGCCATGCGGAAAAAAGTGTCCAAACCAGAAATGCAGGACCGGCCATGGAGAAATGGGAGCCTTGCTACGCTGATGGGTGGGATGTAAATTGCCAAAAGCCACTCTGGAGAAGTGTACGGTGTGTCCTGAAACATCTAAAAAACACAGCTTGGAGAGCATAGGGCACTTCCACTCATGGGCGTATAAATTGGGAAAACTAAAAATCAGCAAGACACAGGCACCCCAAAGTTTAGGGCTGCTCTGTTGACAAGAACCCCCACTTCATTACACCTTAAATATCCTAGGAAAGAGAAAAATGGATAAAGAAGTTGGGGTCCTCATGTACAATGGAATATCACTCAGCCATGAAATCAACGTCATAAGGCTAGTAGCAGCACGATGAGTGGATTTAGGTACGACGATTCTAAGTGAAATAAGTCACACAGAAAAAGACACTTATCCTAAGATATCACTTATAGAGGGAATGTAAAAACCGCTACACTTGAACTGAATTGCAAAACAGAACAGAGTCACACGTTTAGGAAACACACTATGGCTGCTGAACGGGAAAGGTGAGGTGGGGTGATGCATAAAACAAGGGTTTCAAATTAGCTCCGATACCGTTCCATAAACCCAATATGTAAGAGACAAGACCTATTCCTTTTTCAGTGAACTGGACTCAACACCCCCTATTCACCGCACAAGAATATATCTGACTAGTAAGAATCCTCAAACCTATGTATTGATATCTCTCTGTAAGTGTGTCAAGGGGGTGTAAAGCGGCATAAACACAGCCGTGAAAAGCAGCTAAACCCCATTATAAAAATAAATTACTTTTCAAAACCCGTGAAACAAAGACAGTGAAAGAGAGAGAAATTCTTACAAAATTCGTTCAGGGGCTGTGATGCAACCTGGATTGACCATATCTAGACCCACAGATGATTGAGACTTAAGGGTGGACACTCTTGGGGCTGAGAGGTTCGGTGAGGTTGGGTGAGCCAACGCAGACCCTTTCAAGTAATACTGCATGGTACCCATCCCATGGGTCCCAAATCTCCAGGTTCAAGGGCATCTTCCTACATCGAAAACAGGCATGAGAAACCCAGAAGATGGTACACCGTGTGATCGGGAAAGGTTTCTAAAACGCACCTCATTTCTCATCTCCTTTTGCTCAGGTTCGCCATTCCAGCCACTTTACTAGCCATCTCCCTCCTTGGAGAATCAGCACCTTTAACCTCCTGTTCCGTACAGGTTGCAATTTGTCCTGAGGATGAACGGGAAGAGGGGGAACCAATGAGAGACTAGCTCTAGGTGTTGGGACAGGCACAGGTCACTCTATTTTCCCATCAGGAAGAAGAATTAAGCACAAGCTCAGCCTGCCCCCCAGAACCAGAAGAGGGCCTGAAGCAATCCTGCGCTTTTGCGGCCAGCTCCCAAAAAAGCGAGTTGAAAAATGGAGCTCAGGGGCACTGCAATTCACAAACCTGCAGAGTTTTAAATGATACCTCTCGTCCACAAATATATTAAGGGAAGGCAACGAAGAGGCTTTGAAAGCAAGGCAGAATTGCAGGAAACAGATTTCAGGAGGTAGATTCGAATCGCCTTGAAAGCACATGAAAAGCGGCAAAACGTGGACAATGATGCCCTTGGCCAAAAAGGGCGTATGCGTTTTTTCCTGAATATATTCAGGAAAAAACGCATACGCCCTTTTTGGCCAACCAAGCAACCTGGAAAAGCAAATCAGCGCTCCAAAGAAGTCTGGCTTCCCAGTGGGCAAAAGGGCCATGCGGAAAAAAGTGTCCAAACCAGAAATGCAGGACCGGCCATGGAGAAATGGGAGCCTTGCTACGCTGATGAGTGGGATGTAAATTGCCAACAGCCACTCTGGAGAAGTGTACGGTGTGTTCTGAAACATCTAAAAAACACAGCTTGGAGAGCATAGGGCACTTCCACTCATGGGCGTATAAATTGGGAAAACTAAAAATCAGCAAGACACAGGCACCCCAAAGTTTAGGGCTGCTCTGTTGACAAGAACCCCCACTTCATTACACCTTAAATATCCTAGGAAAGAGAAAAATGGATAAAGAAGTTGTGGTCCTCATGTACAATGCAATATCACTCAGCCAAGAAATCAACGTCATAAGGCTAGTAGCAGCACGATGAGTGGATTTAGGTACGACGATTCTAAGTGAAATAAGTCACACAGATAAAGACACTTATCCTAAGATATCACTTATGGAGGGAATGTAAAAACCGCTACACTTGAACTGAATTGCAAAACAGAACAGAGTCACACGTTTAGGAAACACACTATGGCTGCTGAACGGGAAAGGTGAGGTGGGGTGATGCATAAAACAAGGGTTTCAAATTAGCTCCGATACCGTTCCATAAACCCAATATGTAAGAGACAAGACCTATTCCTTTTTCAGTGAACTGGACTCAACACCCCCTATTCACCGCACAAGAATATATCTGACTAGTAAGAATCTTCAAACCTATGTATTGATATCTCTCTGTAAGTGAGTCAAGGGGGTGTAAAGCGGCATAAACACAGCCGTGAAAAGCAGCTAAACCCCATTATAAAAATAAATTACTTTTCAAAACCCGTGAAACAAAGACAGTGAAAGAGAGAGAAATTCTTACAAAATTCGTTCAGGGGCTGTGATGCAACCTGGATTGACCATATCTAGACCCACAGCTGATTGAGACATAAGGGTGGACACTCTTGGGGCTGAGAGGTTCGGTGAGGTTGGGTGAGCCAACGCAGACACTTTCAAGTAATACTGCATGGTACCCATCCCATGGGTCTCAAATCTCCAGGTTCAAGGGCATCTTCCTACATCGAAAACAGGCATGAGAAACCCAGAAGATGGTACACCGTGTGATCAGGAAAGGTTTCTAAAACGCACCTCATTTCTCATCTCCTTTGCTCGGGTTCGCCATTCCAGCCGATTTACTAGCCATCTCCCTCCTTGGAGAATCAGCACCTTTAACCTCCTGTTCCGTACAGGTTGCAATTTGTCCTGAGGATGAACGGGAAGAGGGGGAACCAATGAGAGACTAGCTCTAGGTTTTGGGACAGGCACAGGTCACTCTATTTTCCCATCAGGAAGAAGAATTAAGCACAAGCTCAGCCTGCCCCCCAGAACCAGAAGAGGGCCTGAAGCAATCCTGCGCTTTTGCGGCCAGCTCCCAAAAAAGCGAGCTGAAAAATGGAGCTCAGGGGCACTGCAATTCACAAACCTGCAGAGTTTTAAATGATACCTCTCGTCCACAAATATATTAAGGGAAGGCAACGAAGAGGCTTTGAAAGCAAGGCAGAATTGCAGGAACAGATTTCAGGAGGTAGATTCGAATCGCCTTGAAAGCACCTGAAGAGCGGCAAAACGTGGACAATGATGCCCTTGGCCAAAAAGGGGGTATGCGTTTTTTCCTGAATATATTCAGGAAAAAACGCATACGCCCTTTTTGGCCAACCAAGCAACCTGGAAAGGCAAATCAGCGCTGCAAAGAAGTCTGGCTTCCCAGCGGGCAAAAGGGCCATGCGGAAAAAAGTGTCCAAAGCAGAAATGCAGGACCGGCCATGGAGAAATGGGAGCCTTGCTACGCTGATGGGTGGGATGTAAATTGCCAACAGCCACTCTGGAGAAGTGTACGGTGTGTTCTGAAACATCTAAAAAACACAGCTTGGAGAGCATAGGGCACTTCCACTCATGGGCGTATAAATTGGGAAAACTAAAAATCAGCAAGACACAGGCACCCCAAAGTTTAGGGCTGCTCTGTTGACAAGAACCCCAACTTCACTACACCTTAAATATCCTAGGAAAGAGAAAAATGGATAAAGAAGTTGGGGTCCTCATGTACAATGGAATATCACTCAGCCATGAAATCAACGTCATAAGGCTAGTAGCAGCACGATGAGTGGATTTAGGTACGACGATTCTAAGTGAAATAAGTCACACAGAAAAAGACACTTATCCTAAGATATCACTTATAGAGGGAATGTAAAAACCGCTACACTTGAACTGAATTGCAAAACAGAACAGAGTCACACGTTTAGGAAACACACTATGGCTGCTGAACGGGAAAGGTGAGGTGGGGTGATGCATAAAACAAGGGTTTCAAATTAGCTCCGATACCGTTCCATAAACCCAATATGTAAGAGACAAGACCTATTCCTTTTTCAGTGAACTGGACTCAACACCCCCTATTCACCGCACAAGAATATATCTGACTAGTAAGAATCTTCAAACCTATGTATTGATATCTCTCTGTAAGTGAGTCAAGGGGGTGTAAAGCGGCCTAAAAACAGCCGTAAAAAGCAGCTAAACCCCATTATAAAAATAAATTACTTTTCAAAACCCGTGAAACAAAGACAGTGAAAGAGAGAGAAATTCTTACAAAATTCGTTCAGGGGCTGTGATGCAACCTGGATTGACCATATCTAGACCCACAGCTGATTGAGACATAAGGGTGGACACTCTTGGGGCTGAGAGGTTCGGTGAGGTTGGGTGAGCCAACGCAGACCCTTTCAAGTAATACTGCATGGTACCCATCCTATGGGTACCAAATCTCCAGGTTCAAGGGCATCTTCCTACATCGAAAACAGGCATGAGAAACCCAGAAGATGGTACACCGTGTGATCGGGAAAGATTTCTAAAACGCACCTCATTTCTCATCTCCTTTTGCTCAGGTTCGCCATTCCAGCCACTTTACTAGCCATCTCCCTCCTTGGAGAATCAGCACCTTTAACCTCCTGTTCCGTACAGGTTGCAATTTGTCCTGAGGATGAACGGGAAGAGGGGGAACCAATGAGAGACTAGCTCTAGGTGTTGGGACAGGCACAGGTCACTCTATTTTCCCATCAGGAAGAATAATTAAGCACAAACTCAGCCTGCCCCCCAGAACCAGAAGAGGGCCTGAAGCAATCCTGCGCTTTTGCGGCCAGCTCCCAAAAAAGCGAGCTGAAAAATGGAGCTCAGGGGCACTGCAATTCACAGACCTGCAGAGTTTTAAATGATACCTCTCGTCCACAAATATATTAAGGGAAGGCAACGAAGAGGCTTTGAAAGCAAGGCAGAATTGCAGGAAACAGATTTCAGGAGGTAGATTCGAATCGCCTTGAAAGCACATGAAAAGCGGCAAAACGTGGACAATGATGCCCTTGGCCAAAAAGGGCGTATGCGTTTTTTCCTGAATATATTCAGGAAAAAACGCATACGCCCTTTTTGGCCAACCAAGCCACCTGGAAAGGCAAATCAGCGCTCCAAAGAAGTCTCGCTTCCCAGCGGGCAAAAGGGCCATGCGGAAAAAAGTGTCCAAACCAGAAATGCAGGACCGGCCATGGAGAAATGGGAGCCTTGCTACGCTGATGGGTGGGATGTAAATTGCCGACAGCCACTCTGGAGAAGTGTACGGTGTGTTCTGAAACATCTAAAAAACACAGCTTGGAGAGCATAGGGCACTTCCACTCATGGGCGTATAAATTGGGAAAACTAAAAATCAGCAAGACACAGGCACCCCAAAGTTTAGGGCTGCTCTGTTGACAAGAACCCCCACTTCATTACACCTTAAATATCCTAGGAAAGAGAAAAATGGATAAAGAAGTTGGGGTCCTCATGTACAATGGAATATCACTCAGCCATGAAATCAACGTCATAAGGCTAGTAGCAGCACGATGAGTGGATTTAGGTACGACGATTCTAAGTGAAATAAGTCACACAGAAAAAGACACTTATCCTAAGATATCACTTATAGAGGGAATGTAAAAACCGCTACACTTGAACTGAATTGCAAAACAGAACAGAGTCACACGTTTAGGAAACACACTATGGCTGCTGAACGGGAAAGGTGAGGTGGGGTGATGCATAAAACAAGGGTTTCAAATTAGCTCCGATACCGTTCCATAAACCCAATATGTAAGAGACAAGACCTATTCCTTTTTCAGTGAACTGGACTCAACACCCCCTATTCACCGCACAAGAATATATCTGACTAGTAAGAATCTTCAAACCTATGTATTGATATCTCTCTGTAAGTGAGTCAAGGGGGTGTAAAGCGGCCTAAAAACAGCCGTGAAAAGCAGCTAAACCCCATTATAAAAATAAATTACTTTTCAAAACCCGTGAAACAAAGACAGTGAAAGAGAGAGAAATTCTTACAAAATTCGTTCAGGGGCTGTGATGCAACCTGGATTGACCATATCTAGACCCACAGCTGATTGAGACATAAGGGTGGACACTCTTGGGGCTGAGAGGTTCAGTGAGGATGGGTGAGCCAACGCAGACCCTTTCAAGTAATACTGCATGGTACCCATCCCATTGGTCCCAAATCTCCAGGTTCAAGGGCATCTTCCTACATCAAAAACAGGCATGAGAAACCCAGAAGATGGTACACCGTGTGATCGGGAAAGGTTTCTAAAACGCACCTCATTTCTCATCTCCTTTTGCTCAGGTTGGCCATTCCAGCCACTTTACTAGCCATCTCCCTCCTTGGAGAATCAGCACCTTTAACCTCCTGTTCAGTACAGGTTGCAATTTGTCTTGAGGATGAACAGGAAGAGGGGGAACCAATGAGAGACTAGCTCTAGGTGTTGGGACAGGCACAGGTCACTCTATTTTCCCATCAGGAAGAAGAATTAAGCACTAGCTCAGCCTGCCCCCCAGAACCAGAAGAGGGCCTGAAGCAATCCTGCGCTTTTGCGGCCAGCTCCCAAAAAACGAGTTGATAAATGGAGCTCAGGGGCACTGCAATTCACAAAGCTGCAGAGTTTTAAATGATACCTCTCATCCACAAATATATTAAGGGAAGGCAACGAAGAGGCTTTGAAAGCAAGGCAGAATTGCAGGAAACAGATTTCAGGAGGTAGATTCGAATCGCCTTGAAAGCACATGAAAAGCGGCAAAACGTGGACAATGATGCCCTTGGCCAAAAAGGGCGTATGCGTTTTTTCCTGAATATATTCAGGAAAAAACGCATACGCCCTTTTTGGCCAACCAAGCAACCTGGAAAGGCAAATCAGCGCTCCAAAGAAGTCTGGCTTCCCAGCGGGCAAAAGGGCCATGCGGAAAAAAGTGTCCAAACCAGAAATGCAGGACCGGCCATGGAGAAATGGGAGCCTTGCTACGCTGATGGGTGGGATGTAAATTGCCAACAGCCACTCTGGAGAAGTGTGTGGTGTGTTCTGAAACATCTAAAAAACACAGCTTGGAGAACATAGGGCACTTCCACTCATGGGCGTATAAATTGGGAAAACTAAAAATCAGCAAGACACAGGCACCCCAAACTTTAGGGCTGCTCTGTTGACAAGAACCCCCACTTCATTACACCTTAAATATCCTAGGAAAGAGAAAAATGGATAAAGAAGTTGTGGTCCTCATGTACAATGGAATATCACTCAGCCATGAAATCAACGTCATAAGGCTAGTAGCAGCACGATGAGTGGATTTAGGTACGACGATTCTAAGTGAAATAAGTCACACAGAAAAAGACACTTATCCTAAGATATCACTTATAGAGGGAATGTAAAAACCGCTACACTTGAACTGAATTGCAAAACAGAACAGAATCACACGTTTAGGAAACACACTATGGCTGCTGAACGGGAAAGGTGAGGTGGGGTGATGCATAAAACAAGGGTTTCAAATTAGCTCCGATACCGTTCCATAAACCCAATATGTAAGAGACAAGACCTATTCCTTTTTCAGTGAACTGGACTCAACACCCCCTATTCACCGCACAAGAATATATCTGACTAGTAAGAATCTTCAAACCTATGTATTGATATCTCTCTGTAAGTGAGTCAAGGGGGTGTAAAGCGGCATAAACACAGCCGTGAAAAGCAGCTAAACCCCATTATAAAAATAAATTACTTTTCAAAACCCGTGAAACAAAGACAGTGAAAGAGAGAGAAATTCTTCCAAAATTCGTTCAGGGGCTGTGATGCAACCTGGATTGACCATATCTAGACCCACAGCTGATTGAGACATAAGGGTGGACACTCTTGGGGCTGAGAGGTTCGGTGAGGTTGGGTGAGCCAACGCAGACCCTTTCAAGTAATACTGCATGGTACCCATCCTATGGGTCCCAAATCTCCAGGTTCAAGGGCATCTTCCTACATCGAAAACAGGCATGAGAAACCCAGAAGATGGTACACCGTGTGATCGGGAAAGATTTCTAAAACGCACCTCATTTCTCATCTCCTTTTGCTCAGGTTCGCCATTCCAGCCACTTTACTAGCCATCTCCCTCCTTGGAGAATCAGCACCTTTAACCTCCTGTTCCGTACAGGTTGCAATTTGTCCTGAGGATGAACGGGAAGAGGGGGAACCAATGAGAGACTAGCTCTAGGTGTTGGGACAGGCACAGGTCACTCTATTTTCCCATCAGGAAGAAGAATTAAGCACAAGCTCAGCCTGCCCCCCAGAACCAGAAGAGGGCCTGAAGCAATCCTGCGCTTTTGCGGCCAGCTCCCAAAAAAGCGAGCTGAAAAATGGAGCTCAGGGGCACTGCAATTCACAAACCTGCAGAGTTTTAAATGATACCTCTCGTCCACAAATATATTAAGGGAAGGCAACGAAGAGGCTTTGAAAGCAAGGCAGAATTGCAGGAAACAGATTTCAGGAGGTAGATTCGAATCGCCTTGAAAGCACATGAAAAGCGGCAAAACGTGGACAATGATGCCCTTGGCCAAAAAGGGCGTATGCGTTTTTTCCTGAATATATTCAGGAAAAAACGCATACGCCCTTTTTGGCCAACCAAGCAACCTGGAAAGGCCAATCAGCGCTCCAAAGAAGTCTCGCTTCCCAGCGGGCAAAAGGGCCATGCGGAAAAAAGTGTCCAAAGCAGAAATGCAGGACCGGCCATGGAGAAATGGGAGCCTTGCTACGCTGATGGGTGGGATGTAAATTGCCAACAGCCACTCGGGAGAAGTGTACGGTGTGTCCTGAAACATCTAAAAAACACAGCTTGGAGAGCATAGGGCACTTCCACTCATGGGCGTATAAATTGGGAAAACTAAAAATCAGCAAGACACAGGCACCCCAAAGTTTAGGGCTGCTCTGTTGACAAGAACCCCCACTTCATTACACCTTAAATATCCTAGGAAAGAGAAAAATGGATAAAGAAGTTGGGGTCCTCATGTACAATGGAATATCACTCAGCCATGAAATCAACGTCATAAGGCTAGTGGCAGCACGATGAGTGGATTTAGGTACGACGATTCTAAGTGAAATAAGTCACACAGAAAAAGACACTTATCCTAAGATATCACTTATAGAGGGAATGTAAAAACCGCTACACTTGAACTGAATTGCAAAACAGAACAGAGTCACACGTTTAGGAAACACACTATGGCTGCTGAACGGGAAAGGTGAGGTGGGGTGATGCATAAAACAAGGGTTTCAAATTAGCTCCGATACCGTTCCATAAACCCAATATGTAAGAGACAAGACCTATTCCTTTTTCAGTGAACTGGACTCAACACCCCCTATTCACCGCACAAGAATATATCTGACTAGTAAGAATCTTCAAACCTATGTATTGATATCTCTCTGTAAGTGAGTCAAGGGGGTGTAAAGCGGCATAAACACAGCCGTGAAAAGCAGCTAAACCCCATTATAAAAATAAATTACTTTTCAAAACCCGTGAAACAAAGACAGTGAAAGAGAGAGAAATTCTTCCAAAATTCGTTCAGGGGCTGTGATGCAACCTGGATTGACCATATCTAGACCCACAGCTGATTGAGACATAAGGGTGGACACTCTTGGGGCTGAGAGGTTCGGTGAGGTTGGGTGAGCCAACGCAGACCCTTTCAAGTAATACTGCATGGTACCCATCCCATGGGTCCCAAATCTCCAGGTTCAAGGGCATCTTCCTACATCGAAAACAGGCATGAGAAACCCAGAAGATGGTACACCGTGTGATCGGGAAAGGTTTCTAAAATGCACCTCATTTCTCATCTCCTTTGCTCGGGTTCGCCCTTCCAGCCGATTTACTAGCCATCTCCCTCCTTGGAGAATCAGCACCTTTAACCTCCTGTTCCGTACAGGTTGCAATTTGTCCTGAGGATGAACGGGAAGAGGGGGAACCAATGAGAGACTAGCTCTAGGTGTTGGGACAGGCACAGGTCACTCTATTTTCCCATCAGGAAGAAGAATTAAGCACAAGCTCAGCCTGCCCCCCAGAACCAGAAGAGGGCCTGAAGCAATCCTGCGCTTTTGCGGCCAGCTCCCAAAAAAGCGAGCTGAAAAATGGAGCTCAGGGGCACTGCAATTCACAAACCTGCAGAGTTTTAAATGATACTTCTCGTCCACAAATATATTAAGGGAAGGCAACGAAGAGGCTTTGAAAGCAAGGCAGAATTGCAGGAAACAGATTTCAGGAGGTAGATTCGAATCGCCTTGAAAGCACATGAAAAGCGGCAAAACGTGGACAATGATGCCCTTGGCCAAAAAGGGCGTATGCGTTTTTTCCTGAATATATTCAGGAAAAAACGCATACGCCCTTTTTGGCCAACCAAGCAACCTGGAAAGGACAATCAGCGCTCCAAAGAAGTCTCGCTTCCCAGCGGGCAAAAGGGCCATGCGGAAAAAAGTGTCCAAACCAGAAATGCAGGACCGGCCATGGAGAAATGGGAGCCTTGCTACGCTGATGGGTGGGATGTAAATTGCCGACAGCCACTCTGGAGAAGTGTACAGTGTGTTCTGAAACATCTAAAAAACACAGCTTGGAGAGAATAGGGCACTTCCACTCATGGGCGTATAAATTGGGAAAACTAAAAATCAGCAAGACACAGGCACCCCAAAGTTTAGGGCTGCTCTGTTGACAAGAACCCCCACTTCATTACACCTTAAATATCCTAGGAAAGAGAAAAATGGATAACGAAGTTGGGGTCCTCATGTACAATGGAATATCACTCAGCCATGAAATCAACGTCATAAGGCTAGTAGCAGCACGATGAGTGGATTTAGGTACGACGATTCTAAGTGAAATAAGTCACACAGAAAAAGACACTTATCCTAAGATATCACTTATAGAGGGAATGTAAAAACCGCTACACTTGAACTGAATTGCAAAACAGAACAGAGTCACACGTTTAGGAAACACACTATGGCTGCTGAACGGGAAAGGTGAGGTGGGGTGATGCATAAAACAAGGGTTTCAAATTAGCTCCGATACCGTTCCATAAACCCAATATGTAAGAGACAAGACCTATTCCTTTTTCAGTGAACTGGACTCAACACCCCCTATTCACCGCACAAGAATATATCTGACTAGTAAGAATCCTCAAACCTATGTATTGATATCTCTCTGTAACTGAGTCAAGGGGGTGTAAAGCGGCATAAACACAGCCGTGAAAAGCAGCTAAACCCCATTATAAAAATAAATTACTTTTCAAAACCCGTGAAACAAAGACAGTGAAAGAGAGAGAAATTCTTCCAAAATTCGTTCAGGGGCTGGGATGCAACCTGGATTGACCATATCTAGACCCACAGCTGATTGAGACATAAGGGTGGACACTCTTGGGGCTGAGAGGTTCGGTGAGGTTGGGTGAGCCAACGCAGACCCTTTCAAGTAATACTGCATGGTACCCATCCTATGGGTCCCAAATCTCCAGGTTCAAGGGCATCTTCCTACATCGAAAACAGGCATGAGAAACCCAGAAGATGGTACACCGTGTGATCGGGAAAGATTTCTAAAACGCACCTCATTTCTCATCTCCTTTTGCTCAGGTTCGCCATTCCAGCCACTTTACTAGCCATCTCCCTCCTTGGAGAATCAGCACCTTTAACCTCCTGTTCCGTACAGGTTGCAATTTGTCCTGAGGATGAACGGGAAGAGGGGGAACCAATGAGAGACTAGCTCTAGGTGTTGGGACAGGCACAGGTCACTCTATTTTCCCATCAGGAAGAAGAATTAAGCACAAGCTCAGCCTGCCCCCCAGAACCAGAAGAGGGCCTGAAGCAATCCTGCGCTTTTGCGGCCAGCTCCCAAAAAAGCGAGCTGAAAAATGGAGCTCAGGGGCACTGCAATTCACAAACCTGCAGAGTTTTAAATGATACCTCTCGTCCACAAATATATTAAGGGAAGGCAACGAAGAGGCTTTGAAAGCAAGGCAGAATTGCAGGAAACAGATTTCAGGAGGTAGATTCGAATCGCCTTGAAAGCACATGAAAAGCGGCAAAACGTGGACAATGATGCCCTTGGCCAAAAAGGGCGTATGCGTTTTTTCCTGAATATATTCAGGAAAAAACGCATACGCCCTTTTTGGCCAACCAAGCAACCTGGAAAGGCCAATCAGCGCTCCAAAGAAGTCTCGCTTCCCAGCGGGCAAAAGGGCCATGCGGAAAAAAGTGTCCAAAGCAGAAATGCAGGACCGGCCATGGAGAAATGGGAGCCTTGCTACGCTGATGGGCGGGATGTAAATTGCCAACAGCCACTCTGGAGAAGTGTACGGTGTGTCCTGAAACATCTAAAAAACACAGCTTGGAGAGCATAGGGCACTTCCACTCATGGGCGTATAAATTGGGAAAACTAAAAATCAGCAAGACACAGGCACCCCAAAGTTTAGGGCTGCTCTGTTGACAAGAACCCCCACTTCATTACACCTTAAATATCCTAGGAAAGAGAAAAATGGATAAAGAAGTTGGGGTCCTCATGTACAATGGAATATCACTCAGCCATGAAATCAACGTCATAAGGCTAGTAGCAGCACGATGAGTGGATTTAGGTACGACGATTCTAAGTGAAATAAGTCACACAGAAAAAGACACTTATCCTAAGATATCACTTATAGAGGGAATGTAAAAACCGCTACACTTGAACTGAATTGCAAAACAGAACAGAGTCACACGTTTAGGAAACACACTATGGCTGCTGAACGGGAAAGGTGAGGTGGGGTGATGCATAAAACAAGGGTTTCAAATTAGCTCCGATACCGTTCCATAAACCCAATATGTAAGAGACAAGACCTATTCCTTTTTCAGTGAACTGGACTCAACACCCCCTATTCACCGCACAAGAATATATCTGACTAGTAAGAATCCTCAAACCTATGTATTGATATCTCTCTGTAAGTGAGTCAAGGGGGTGTAAAGCGGCATAAACACAGCCGTGAAAAGCAGCTAAACCCCATTATAAAAATAAATTACTTTTCAAAACCCGTGAAACAAAGACAGTGAAAGAGAGAGAAATTCTTCCAAAATTCGTTCAGGGGCTGTGATGCAACCTGGATTGACCATATCTAGACCCACAGCTGATTGAGACATAAGGGTGGACACTCTTGGGGCTGAGAGGTTCGGTGAGGTTGGGTGAGCCAACGCAGACCCTTTCAAGTAATACTGCATGGTACCCATCCTATGGGTCCCAAATCTCCAGGTTCAAGGGCATCTTCCTACATCGAAAACAGGCATGAGAAACCCAGAAGATGGTACACCGTGTGATCGGGAAAGATTTCTAAAACGCACCTCATTTCTCATCTCCTTTTGCTCAGGTTCGCCATTCCAGCCACTTTACTAGCCATCTCCCTCCTTGGAGAATCAGCACCTTTAACCTCCTGTTCCGTACAGGTTGCAATTTGTCCTGAGGATGAACGGGAAGAGGGGGAACCAATAAGAGACTAGCTCTAGGTGTTGGGACAGGCACAGGTCACTCTATTTTCCCATCAGGAAGAAGAATTAAGCACAAGCTCAGCCTGCCCCCCAGAACCAGAAGAGGGCCTGAAGCAATCCTGCGCTTTTGCGGCCAGCTCCCAAAAAAGCGAGCTGAAAAATGGAGCTCAGGGGCACTGCAATTCACAAACCTGCAGAGTTTTAAATGATACCTCTCGTCCACAAATATATTAAGGGAAGGCAACGAAGAGGCTTTGAAAGCAAGGCAGAATTGCAGGAAACAGATTTCAGGAGGTAGATTCGAATCGCCTTGAAAGCACATGAAAAGCGGCAAAACGTGGACAATGATGCCCTTGGCCAAAAAGGGCGTATGCGTTTTTTCCTGAATATATTCAGGAAAAAACGCATACGCCCTTTTTGGCCAACCAAGCAACCTGGAAAGGCCAATCAGCGCTCCAAAGAAGTCTCGCTTCCCAGCGGGCAAAAGGGCCATGCGGAAAAAAGTGTCCAAAGCAGAAATGCAGGACCGGCCATGGAGAAATGGGAGCCTTGCTACGCTGATGGGCGGGATGTAAATTGCCAAAAGCCACTCTGGAGAAGTGTACGGTGTGTCCTGAAACATCTAAAAAACACAGCTTGGAGAGCATAGGGCACTTCCACTCATGGGCGTATAAATTGGGAAAACTAAAAATCAGCAAGACACAGGCACCCCAAAGTTTAGGGCTGCTCTGTTGACAAGAACCCCCACTTCATTACACCTTAAATATCCTAGGAAAGAGAAAAATGGATAAAGAAGTTGGGGTCCTCATGTACAATGGAATATCACTCAGCCATGAAATAAACGTCATAAGGCTAGTAGCAGCACGATGAGTGGATTTAGGTACGACGATTCTAAGTGAAATAACTCACACAGAAAAAGACACTTATCCTAAGATATCACTTATAGAGGGAATGTAAAAACCGCTACACTTGAACTGAATTGCAAAACAGAACAGAGTCACACGTTTAGGAAACACACTATGGCTGCTGAACGGGAAAGGTGAGGTGGGGTGATGCATAAAACAAGGGTTTCAAATTAGCTCCGATACCGTTCCATAAACCCAATATGTAAGAGACAAGACCTATTCCTTTTTCAGTGAACTGGACTCAACACCCCCTATTCACCGCACAAGAATATATCTGACTAGTAAGAATCCTCAAACCTATGTATTGATATCTCTCTGTAAGTGAGTCAAGGGGTTGTAAAGCGGCATAAACACAGCCGTGAAAAGCAGCTAAACCCCATTATAAAAATAAATTACTTTTCAAAACCCGTGAAACAAAGACAGTGAAAGAGAGAGAAATTCTTCCAAAATTCGTTCAGGGGCTGTGATGCAACCTGGATTGACCATATCTAGACCCAGAGCTGATTGAGACATAAGGGTGGACACTCTTGGGGCTGAGAGGTTCGGTGAGGTTGGGTGAGCCAACGCAGACCCTTTCAAGTAATACTGCATGGTACCCATCCTATGGGTCCCAAATCTCCAGGTTCAAGGGCATCTTCCTACATCGAAAACAGGCATGAGAAACCCAGAAGATGGTACACCGTGTGATCGGGAAAGATTTCTAAAACGCACCTCATTTCTCATCTCCTTTTGCTCAGGTTCGCCATTCCAGCCACTTTACTAGCCATCTCCCTCCTTGGAGAATCAGCACCTTTAACCTCCTGTTCCGTACAGGTTGCAATTTGTCCTGAGGATGAACGGGAAGAGGGGGAACCAATGAGAGACTAGCTCTAGGTGTTGGGACAGGCACAGGTCACTCTATTTTCCCATCAGGAAGAAGAATTAAGCACAAGCTCAGCCTGCCCCCCAGAACCAGAAGAGGGCCTGAAGCAATCCTGCGCTTTTGCGGCCAGCTCCCAAAAAAGCGAGCTGAAAAATGGAGCTCAGGGGCACTGCAATTCACAAACCTGCAGAGTTTTAAATGATACCTCTCGTCCACAAATATATTAAGGGAAGGCAACGAAGAGGCTTTGAAAGCAAGGCAGAATTGCAGGAAACAGATTTCAGGAGGTAGATTCGAATCGCCTTGAAAGCACATGAAAAGCGGCAAAACGTGGACAATGATGCCCTTGGCCAAAAAGGGCGTATGCATTTTTTCCTGAATATATTCAGGAAAAAACGCATACGCCCTTTTTGGCCAACCAAGCAACCTGGAAAGGCCAATCAGCGCTCCAAAGAAGTCTCGCTTCCCAGCGGGCAAAAGGGCCATGCGGAAAAAAGTGTCCAAAGCAGAAATGCAGGACCGGCCATGGAGAAATGGGAGCCTTGCTACGCTGATGGGTGGGATGTAAATTGCCAAAAGCCACTCTGGAGAAGTGTACGGTGTGTCCTGAAACATCTAAAAAACACAGCTTGGAGAGCATAGGGCACTTCCACTCATGGGCGTATAAATTGGGAAAACTAAAAATCAGCAAGACACAGGCACCCCAAAGTTTAGGGCTGCTCTGTTGACAAGAACCCCCACTTCATTACACCTTAAATATCCTAGGAAAGAGAAAAATGGATAAAGAAGTTGGGGTCCTCATGTACAATGGAATATCACTCAGCCATGAAATCAACGTCATAAGGCTAGTAGCAGCACGATGAGTGGATTTAGGTACGACGATTCTAAGTGAAATAAGTCACACAGAAAAAGACACTTATCCTAAGATATCACTTATAGAGGGAATGTAAAAACCGCTACACTTGAACTGAATTGCAAAACAGAACAGAGTCACACGTTTAGGAAACACACTATGGCTGCTGAACGGGAAAGGTGAGGTGGGGTGATGCATAAAACAAGGGTTTCAAATTAGCTCCGATACCGTTCCATAAACCCAATATGTAAGAGACAAGACCTATTCCTTTTTCAGTGAACTGGACTCAACACCCCCTATTCACCGCACAAGAATATATCTGACTAGTAAGAATCCTCAAACCTATGTATTGATATCTCTCTGTAAGTGAGTCAAGGGGGTGTAAAGCGGCATAAACACAGCCGTGAAAAGCAGCTAAACCCCATTATAAAAATAAATTACTTTTCAAAACCCGTGAAACAAAGACAGTGAAAGAGAGAGAAATTCTTCCAAAATTCGTTCAGGGGCTGTGATGCAACCTGGATTGACCATATCTAGACCCACAGCTGATTGAGACATAAGGGTGGACACTCTTGGGGCTGAGAGGTTCGGTGAGGTTGGGTGAGCCAACGCAGACCCTTTCAAGTAATACTGCATGGTACCCATCCTATGGGTCCCAAATCTCCAGGTTCAAGGGCATCTTCCTACATCGAAAACAGGCATGAGAAACCCAGAAGATGGTACACCGTGTGATCGGGAAAGATTTCTAAAACGCACCTCATTTCTCATCTCCTTTTGCTCAGGTTCGCCATTCCAGCCACTTTACTAGCCATCTCCCTCCTTGGAGAATCAGCACCTTTAACCTCCTGTTCTGTACAGGTTGCAATTTGTCCTGAGGATGAACGGGAAGAGGGGGAACCAATGAGAGACTAGCTCTAGGTGTTGGGACAGGCACAGGTCACTCTATTTTCCCATCAGGAAGAAGAATTAAGCACAAGCTCAGCCTGCCCCCCAGAACCAGAAGAGGGCCTGAAGCAATCCTGCGCTTTTGCGGCCAGCTCCCAAAAAAGCGAGCTGAAAAATGGAGCTCAGGGGCACTGCAATTCACAAACCTGCAGAGTTTTAAATGATACCTCTCGTCCACAAATATATTAAGGGAAGGCAACGAAGAGGCTTTGAAAGCAAGGCAGAATTGCAGGAAACAGATTTCAGGAGGTAGATTCGAATCGCCTTGAAAGCACATGAAAAGCGGCAAAACGTGGACAATGATGCCCTTGGCCAAAAAGGGCGTATGCGTTTTTTCCTGAATATATTCAGGAAAAAACGCATACGCCCTTTTTGGCCAACCAAGCAACCTGGAAAGGACAATCAGCGCTCCAAAGAAGTCTCGCTTCCCAGCGGGCAAAAGGGCCATGCGGAAAAAAGTGTCCAAACCAGAAATGCAGGACCGGCCATGGAGAAATGGGAGCCTTGCTACGCTGATGGGTGGGATGTAAATTGCCAAAAGCCACTCTGGAGAAGTGTACGGTGTGTCCTGAAACATCTAAAAAACACAGCTTGGAGAGCATAGGGCACTTCCACTCATGGGCGTATAAATTGGGAAAACTAAAAATCAGCAAGACACAGGCACCCCAAAGTTTAGGGCTGCTCTGTTGACAAGAACCCCCACTTCATTACACCTTAAATATCCTAGGTAAGAGAAAAATGGATAAAGAAGTTGGGGTCCTCATGTACAATGGAATATCACTCAGCCATGAAATCAACGTCATAAGGCTAGTAGCAGCACGATGAGTGGAATTAGGTACGACGATTCTAAGTGAAATAAGTCACACAGAAAAAGACACTTATCCTAAGATATCACTTATAGAGTGAATGTAAAAACCGCTACACTTGAACTGAATTGCAAAACAGAACAGAGTCACACGTTTAGGAAACACACTATGGCTGCTGAACGGGAAAGGTGAGATGGGGTGATGCATAAAACAAGGGTTTCAAATTAGCTCTGATACCGTTCCATAAACCCAATATGTAAGAGACAAGACCTATTCCTTTTTCAGTGAACTGGACTCAACACCCCCTATTCACCGCACAAGAATATATCTGACTAGTAAGAATCCTCAAACCTATGTATTGATATCTCTCTGTAAGTGAGTCAAGGGGGTGTAAAGCGGCATAAACACAGCCGTGAAAAGCAGCTAAACCCCATTATAAAAATAAATTACTTTTCAAAACCCGTGAAACAAAGACAGTGAAAGAGAGAGAAATTCTTCCAAAATTCGTTCAGGGGCTGTGATGCAACCTGGATTGACCATATCTAGACCCACAGCTGATTGAGACATAAGGGTGGACACTCTTGGGGCTGAGAGGTTCGGTGAGGTTGGGTGAGCCAACGCAGACCCTTTCAAGTAATACTGCATGGTACCCATCCTATGGGTCCCAAATCTCCAGGTTCAAGGGCATCTTCCTACATCGAAAACAGGCATGAGAAACCCAGAAGATGGTACACCGTGTGATCGGGAAAGATTTCTAAAACGCACCTCATTTCTCATCTCCTTTTGCTCAGGTTCGCCATTCCAGCCACTTTACTAGCCATCTCCCTCCTTGGAGAATCAGCACCTTTAACCTCCTGTTCCGTACAGGTTGCAATTTGTCCTGAGGATGAACGGGAAGAGGGGGAACCAATGAGAGACTAGCTCTAGGTGTTGGGACAGGCACAGGTCACTCTATTTTCCCATCAGGAAGAAGAATTAAGCACAAGCTCAGCCTGCCCCCCAGAACCAGAAGAGGGCCTAAAGCAATCCTGCGCTTTTGCGGCCAGCTCCAAAAAAAGCGAGCTGAAAAATGGAGCTCAGGGGCACTGCAATTCACAAACCTGCAGAGTTTTAAATGATACCTCTCGTCCACAAATATATTAAGGGAAGGCAACGAAGAGGCTTTGAAAGCAAGGCAGAATTGCAGGAAACAGATTTCAGGAGGTAGATTCGAATCGCCTTGAAAGCACATGAAAAGCGGCAAAACGTGGACAATGATGCCCTTGGCCAAAAAGGGCGTATGCGTTTTTTCCTGAGTATATTCAGGAAAAAACGCATACGCCCTTTTTGGCCAACCAAGCAACCTGGAAAGGCAAATCAGCGCTCCAAAGAAGTCTCGCTTCCCAGCGGGCAAAAGGGCCATGCGGAAAAAAGTGTCCAAACCAGAAATGCAGGACCGGCCATGGAGAAATGGGAGCCTTGCTACGCTGATGGGTGGGATGTAAATTGCCGACAGCCACTCGGGAGAAGTGTACGGTGTGTCCTGAAACATCTAAAAAACACAGCTTGGAGAGCATAGGGCACTTCCACTCATGGGCGTATAAATTGGGAAAACTAAAAATCAGCAAGACACAGGCACCCCAAAGTTTAGGGCTGCTCTGTTGACAAGAACCCCCACTTCATTACACCTTAAATATCCTAGGAAAGAGAAAAATGGATAAAGAAGTTGGGGTCCTCATGTACAATGGAATATCACTCAGCCATGAAATCAACGTCATAAGGCTAGTAGCAGCACGATGAGTGGATTTAGGTACGACGATTCTAAGTGAAATAAGTCACACAGAAAAAGACACTTATCCTAAGATATCACTTATAGAGGGAATGTAAAAACCGCTACACTTGAACTGAATTGCAAAACAGAACAGAGTCACACGTTTAGGAAACACACTATGGCTGCTGAACGGGAAAGGTGAGGTGGGGTGATGCATAAAACAAGGGTTTCAAATTAGCTCCGATACCGTTCCATAAACCCAATATGTAAGAGACAAGACCTATTCCTTTTTCAGTGAACTGGACTCAACACCCCCTATTCACCGCACAAGAATATATCTGACTAGTAAGAATCCTCAAACCTATGTATTGATATCTCTCTGTAAGTGAGTCAAGGGGGTGTAAAGCGGCATAAACACAGCCGTGAAAAGCAGCTAAACCCCATTATAAAAACAAATTACTTTTCAAAACCCGTGAAACAAAGACAGTGAAAGAGAGAGAAATTCTTCCAAAATTCGTTCAGGGGCTGTGATGCAACCTGGATTGACCATATCTAGACCCACAGCTGATTGAGACATAAGGGTGGACACTCTTGGGGCTGAGAGGTTCGGTGAGGTTGGGTGAGCCAACGCAGACCCTTTCAAGTAATACTGCATGGTACCCATCCTATGGGTCCCAAATCTCCAGGTTCAAGGGCATCTTCCTACATCGAAAACAGGCATGAGAATCCCAGAAGATGGTACACCGTGTGATCGGGAAAGATTTCTAAAACGCACCTCATTTCTCATCTCCTTTTGCTCAGGTTCGCCATTCCAGCAACTTTACTAGCCATCTCCCTCCTTGGAGAATCAGCACCTTTAACCTCCTGTTCCGTACAGGTTGCAATTTGTCCTGAGGATGAACGGGAAGAGGGGGAACCAATGAGAGACTAGCTCTAGGTGTTGGGACAGGCACAGGTCACTCTATTTTCCCATCAGGAAGAAGAATTAAGCACAAGCTCAGCCTGCCCCCCAGAACCAGAAGAGGGCCTGAAGCAATCCTGCGCTTTTGCGGCCAGCTCCCAAAAAAGCGAGTTGAAAAATGGAGCTCAGGGGCACTGCAATTCACAAACCTGCAGAGTTTTAAATGATACCTCTCGTCCACAAATATATTAAGGGAAGGCAACGAAGAGGCTTTGAAAGCAAGGCAGAATTGCAGGAAACAGATTTCAGGAGGTAGATTCGAATCGCCTTGAAAGCACATGAAAAGCGGCAAAACGTGGACAATGATGCCCTTGGCCAAAAAGGGCGTATGCGTTTTTTCCTGAGTATATTCAGGAAAAAACGCATACGCCCTTTTTGGCCAACCAAGCAACCTGGAAAGGCAAATCAGCGCTCCAAAGAAGTCTCGCTTCCCAGCGGGCAAAAGGGCCATGCGGAAAAAAGTGTCCAAAGCAGAAATGCAGGACCGGCCATGGAGAAATGGGAGCCTTGCTACGCTGATGGGTGGGATGTAAATTGCCAAAAGCCACTCGGGAGAAGTGTACGGTGTGTCCTGAAACATCTAAAAAACACAGCTTGGAGAGCATAGGGCACTTCCACTCATGGGCGTATAAATTGGGAAAACTAAAAATCAGCAAGACACAGGCACCCCAAAGTTTAGGGCTGCTCTGTTGACAAGAACCCCCACTTCATTACACCTTAAATATCCTAGGAAAGAGAAAAATGGATAAAGAAGTTGGGGTCCTCATGTACAATGGAATATCACTCAGCCATGAAATCAACGTCATAAGGCTAGTAGCAGCACGATGAGTGGATTTAGGTACGACGATTCTAAGTGAAATAAGTCACACAGAAAAAGACACTTATCCTAAGATATCACTTATAGAGGGAATGTAAAAACCGCTACACTTGAACTGAATTGCAAAACAGAACAGAGTCACACGTTTAGGAAACACACTATGGCTGCTGAACGGGAAAGGTGAGGTGGGGTGATGCATAAAACAAGGGTTTCAAATTAGCTCCGATACCGTTCCATAAACCCAATATGTAAGAGACAAGACCTATTCCTTTTTCAGTGAACTGGACTCAACACCCCCTATTCACCGCACAAGAATATATCTGACTAGTAAGAATCCTCAAACCTATGTATTGATATCTCTCTGTAAGTGAGTCAAGGGGGTGTAAAGCGGCATAAACACAGCCGTGAAAAGCAGCTAAACCCCATTATAAAAACAAATTACTTTTCAAAACCCGTGAAACAAAGACAGTGAAAGAGAGAGAAATTCTTCCAAAATTCGTTCAGGGGCTGTGATGCAACCTGGATTGACCATATCTAGACCCACAGCTGATTGAGACATAAGGGTGGACACTCTTGGGGCTGAGAGGTTCGGTGAGGTTGGGTGAGCCAACGCAGACCCTTTCAAGTAATACTGCATGGTACCCATCCTATGGGTCCCAAATCTCCAGGTTCAAGGGCATCTTCCTACATCGAAAACAGGCATGAGAATCCCAGAAGATGGTACACCGTGTGATCGGGAAAGATTTCTAAAACGCACCTCATTTCTCATCTCCTTTTGCTCAGGTTCGCCATTCCAGCAACTTTACTAGCCATCTCCCTCCTTGGAGAATCAGCACCTTTAACCTCCTGTTCCGTACAGGTTGCAATTTGTCCTGAGGATGAACGGGAAGAGGGGGAACCAATGAGAGACTAGCTCTAGGTGTTGGGACAGGCACAGGTCACTCTATTTTCCCATCAGGAAGAAGAATTAAGCACAAGCTCAGCCTGCCCCCCAGAACCAGAAGAGGGCCTGAAGCAATCCTGCGCTTTTGCGGCCAGCTCCCAAAAAAGCGAGTTGAAAAATGGAGCTCAGGGGCACTGCAATTCACAAACCTGCAGAGTTTTAAATGATACCTCTCGTCCACAAATATATTAAGGGAAGGCAACGAAGAGGCTTTGAAAGCAAGGCAGAATTGCAGGAAACAGATTTCAGGAGGTAGATTCGAATCGCCTTGAAAGCACATGAAAAGCGGCAAAACGTGGACAATGATGCCCTTGGCCAAAAAGGGCGTATGCGTTTTTTCCTGAATATATTCAGGAAAAAACGCATACGCCCTTTTTGGCCAACCAAGCAACCTGGAACGGCAAATCAGCGCTCCAAAGAAGTCTCGCTTCCCAGCGGGCAAAAGGGCCATGCGGAAAAAAGTGTCCAAAGCAGAAATGCAGGACCGGCCATGGAGAAATGGGAGCCTTGCTACGCTGATGGGTGGGATGTAAATTGCCAAAAGCCACTCTGGAGAAGTGTACGGTGTGTCCTGAAACATCTAAAAAACACAGCTTGGAGAGCATAGGGCACTTCCACTCATGGGCGTATAAATTGGGAAAACTAAAAATCAGCAAGACACAGGCACCCCAAAGTTTAGGGCTGATCTGTTGACAAAAACCCCCACTTCATTACACCTTAAATATCCTAGGAAAGAGAAAAATGGATAAAGAAGTTGGGGTCCTCATGTACAATGGAATATCACTCAGCCATGAAATCAACGTCATAAGGCTAGTAGCAGCACGATGAGTGGATTTAGGTACGACGATTCTAAGTGAAATAAGTCACACAGAAAAAGACACTTATCCTAAGATATCACTTATAGAGGGAATGTAAAAACCGCTACACTTGAACTGAATTGCAAAACAGAACAGAGTCACACGTTTAGGAAACACACTATGGCTGCTGAACGGGAAAGGTGAGGTGGGGTGATGCATAAAACAAGGGTTTCAAATTAGCTCCGATACCGTTCCATAAACCCAATATGTAAGAGACAAGACCTATTCCTTTTTCAGTGAACTGGACTCAACACCCCCTATTCACCGCACAAGAATATATCTGACTAGTAAGAATCCTCAAACCTATGTATTGATATCTCTCTGTAAGTGAGTCAAGGGGGTGTAAAGCGGCATAAACACAGCCGTGAAAAGCAGCTAAACCCCATTATAAAAACAAATTACTTTTCAAAACCCGTGAAACAAAGACAGTGAAAGAGAGAGAAATTCTTCCAAAATTCGTTCAGGGGCTGTGATGCAACCTGGATTGACCATATCTAGACCCACAGCTGATTGAGACATAAGGGTGGACACTCTTGGGGCTGAGAGGTTCGGTGAGGTTGGGTGAGCCAACGCAGACCCTTTCAAGTAATACTGCATGGTACCCATCCTATGGGTCCCAAATCTCCAGGTTCAAGGGCATCTTCCTACATCAAAAACAGGCATGAGAAACCCAGAAGATGGTACACCGTGTGATCGGGAAAGATTTCTAAAACGCACCTCATTTCTCATCTCCTTTTGCTCAGGTTCGCCATTCCAGCCACTTTCCTAGCCATCTCCCTCCTTGGAGAATCAGCACCTTTAACCTCCTGTTCCGTACAGGTTGCAATTTGTCCTGAGGATGAACGGGAAGAGGGGGAACCAATGAGAGACTAGCTCTAGGTGTTGGGACAGGCACAGGTCACTCTATTTTCCCATCAGGAAGAAGAATTAAGCACAAGCTCAGCCTGCCCCCCAGAACCAGAAGAGGGCCTGAAGCAATCCTGCGCTTTTGCGGCCAGCTCCCAAAAAAGCGAGCTGAAAATTGGAGCTCAGGGGCACTGCAATTCACAAACCTGCAGAGTTTTAAATGATACCTCTCGTCCACAAATATATTAAGGGAAGGCAACGAAGAGGCTTTGAAAGCAAGGCAGAATTGCAGGAAACAGATTTCAGGAGGTAGATTCGAATCGCCTTGAAAGCACATGAAAAGCGGCAAAACGTGGACAATGATGCCCTTGGCCAAAAAGGGCGTATGCGTTTTTTCCTGAATATATTCAGGAAAAAACGCATACGCCCTTTTTGGCCAACCAAGCAACCTGGAAAGGCCAATCAGCGCTCCAAAGAAGTCTCGCTTCCCAGCGGGCAAAAGGGCCATGCGGAAAAAAGTGTCCAAACCAGAAATGCAGGACCGGCCATGGAGAAATGGGAGCCTTGCTACGCTGATGGGTGGGATGTAAATTGCCAAAAGCCACTCTGGAGAAGTGTACGGTGTGTCCTGAAACATCTAAAAAACACAGCTTGGAGAGCATAGGGCACTTCCACTCATGGGCGTATAAATTGGGAAAACTAAAAATCAGCAAGACACAGGCACCCCAAAGTTTAGGGCTGATCTGTTGACAAAAACCCCCACTTCATTACACCTTAAATATCCTAGGAAAGAGAAAAATGGATAAAGAAGTTGGGGTCCTCATGTACAATGGAATATCACTCAGCCATGAAATCAACGTCATAAGGCTAGTAGCAGCACGATGAGTGGATTTAGGTACGACGATTCTAAGTGAAATAAGTCACACAGAAAAAGACACTTATCCTAAGATATCACTTATAGAGGGAATGTAAAAACCGCTACACTTGAACTGAATTGCAAAACAGAACAGAGTCACACGTTTAGGAAACACACTATGGCTGCTGAACGGGAAAGGTGAGGTGGGGTGATGCATAAAACAAGGGTTTCAAATTAGCTCCGATACCGTTCCATAAACCCAATATGTAAGAGACAAGACCTATTCCTTTTTCAGTGAACTGGACTCAACACCCCCTATTCACCGCACAAGAATATATCTGACTAGTAAGAATCCTCAAACCTATGTATTGATATCTCTCTGTAAGTGAGTCAAGGGGGTGTAAAGCGGCATAAACACAGCCGTGAAAAGCAGCTAAACCCCATTATAAAAACAAATTACTTTTCAAAACCCGTGAAACAAAGACAGTGAAAGAGAGAGAAATTCTTCCAAAATTCGTTCAGGGGCTGTGATGCAACCTGGATTGACCATATCTAGACCCACAGCTGATTGAGACATAAGGGTGGACACTCTTGGGGCTGAGAGGTTCGGTGAGGTTGGGTGAGCCAACGCAGACCCTTTCAAGTAATACTGCATGGTACCCATCCTATGGGTCCCAAATCTCCAGGTTCAAGGGCATCTTCCTACATCAAAAACAGGCATGAGAAACCCAGAAGATGGTACACCGTGTGATCGGGAAAGATTTCTAAAACGCACCTCATTTCTCATCTCCTTTTGCTCAGGTTCGCCATTCCAGCCACTTTACTAGCCATCTCCCTCCTTGGAGAATCAGCACCTTTAACCTCCTGTTCCGTACAGGTTGCAATTTGTCCTGAGGATGAACGGGAAGAGGGGGAACCAATGAGAGACTAGCTCTAGGTGTTGGGACAGGCACAGGTCACTCTATTTTCCCATCAGGAAGAAGAATTAAGCACAAGCTCAGCCTGCCCCCCAGAACCAGAAGAGGGCCTGAAGCAATCCTGCGCTTTTGCGGCCAGCTCCCAAAAAAGCGAGCTGAAAAATGGAGCTCAGGGGCACTGCAATTCACAAACCTGCAGAGTTTTAAATGATACCTCTCGTCCACAAATATATTAAGGGAAGGCAACGAAGAGGCTTTGAAAGCAAGGCAGAATTGCAGGAAACAGATTTCAGGAGGTAGATTCGAATCACCTTGAAAGCACATGAAAAGCGGCAAAACGTGGACAATGATGCCCTTGGCCAAAAAGGGCGTATGCGTTTTTTCCTGAATATATTCAGGAAAAAACGCATACGCCCTTTTTGGCCAACCAAGCAACCTGGAAAGGCAAATCAGCGCTCCAAAGAAGTCTCGCTTCCCAGCGGGCAAAAGGGCCATGCGGAAAAAAGTGTCCAAAGCAGAAATGCAGGACCGGCCATGGAGAAATGGGAGCCTTGCTACGCTGATGGGCGGGATGTAAATTGCCAACAGCCACTTGGGAGAAGTGTACGGTGTGTCCTGAAACATCTAAAAAACACAGCTTGGAGAGAATAGGGCATTTCCACTCATGGGCGTATAAATTGGGAAAACTAAAAATCAGCAAGACACAGGCACCCCAAAGTTTAGGGCTGCTCTGTTGACAAGAACCCCCACTTCATTACACCTTAAATATCCTAGGAAAGAGAAAAATGGATAAAGAAGTTGGGGTCCTCATGTACAATGGAATATCACTCAGCCATGAAATCAACGTCATAAGGCTAGTAGCAGCACGATGAGTGGATTTAGGTACGACGATTCTAAGTGAAATAAGTCACACAGAAAAAGACACTTATCCTAAGATATCACTTATAGAGGGAATGTAAAAACCGCTACACTTAAACTGAATTGCAAAACAGAACAGAGTCACACGTTTAGGAAACACACTATGGCTGCTGAACGGGAAAGGTGAGGTGGGGTGATGCATAAAACAAGGGTTTCAAATTAGCTCCGATACCGTTCCATAAACCCAATATGTAAGAGACAAGACCTATTCCTTTTTCAGTGAACTGGACTCAACACCCCCTATTCACCGCACAAGAATATATCTGACTAGTAAGAATCCTCAGACCTATGTATTGATATCTCTCTGTAAGTGAGTCAAGGGGGTGTAAAGCGGCATAAACACAGCCGTGAAAAGCAGCTAAACCCCATTATAAAAATAAATTACTTTTCAAAACCCGTGAAACAAAGACAGTGAAAGAGAGAGAAATTCTTCCAAAATTCGTTCAGGGGCTGTGATGCAACCTGGATTGACCATATCTAGACCCACAGCTGATTGAGACATAAGGGTGGACACTCTTGGGGCTGAGAGGTTCGGTGAGGTTGGGTGAGCCAACGCAGACCCTTTCAAGTAATACTGCATGGTACCCATCCTATGGGTCCCAAATCTCCAGGTTCAAGGGCATCTTCCTACATCGAAAACAGTCATGAGAAACCCAGAAGATGGTACACCGTGTGATCGGGAAAGATTTCTAAAACGCACCTCATTTCTCATCTCCTTTTGCTCAGGTTCGCCATTCCAGCCACTTTACTAGCCATCTCCCTCCTTGGAGAATCAGCACCTTTAACCTCCTGTTCCGTACAGGTTGCAATTTGTCCTGAGGATGAACGGGAAGAGGGGGAACCAATGAGAGACTAGCTCTAGGTGTTGGGACAGGCACAGGTCACTCTATTTTCCCATCAGGAAGAAGAATTAAGCACAAGCTCAGCCTGCCCCCCAGAACCAGAAGAGGGCCTGAAGCAATCCTGCGCTTTTGCGGCCAGCTCCCAAAAAAGCGAGCTGAAAAATGGAGCTCAGGGGCACTGCAATTCACAAACCTGCAGAGTTTTAAATGATACCTCTCGTCCACAAATATATTAAGGGAAGGCAACGATGAGGCTTTGAAAGCAAGGCAGAATTGCAGGAAACAGATTTCAGGAGGTAGATTCGAATCGCCTTGAAAGCACATGAAAAGCGGCCAAACGTGGACAATGATGCCCTTGGCCAAAAAGGGCGTATGCGTTTTTTCCTGAATATATTCAGGAAAAAACGCATACGCCCTTTTTGGCCAACCAAGCAACCTGGAAAGGCAAATCAGCGCTCCAAAGAAGTCTCGCTTCCCAGCGGGCAAAAGGGCCATGCGGAAAAAAGTGTCCAAACCAGAAATGCAGGACCGGCCATGGAGAAATGGGAGCCTTGCTACGCTGATGGGTGGGATGTAAATTGCCAACAGCCACTCTGGAGAAGTGTACGGTGTGTCCTGAAACATCTAAAAAACACAGCTTGGAGAGCATAGGGCACTTCCACTCATGGGCGTATAAATTGGGAAAACTAAAAATCAGCAAGACACAGGCACCCCAAAGTTTAGGGCTGCTCTGTTGACAAGAACCCCCACTTCATTACACCTTAAATATCCTAGGAAAGAGAAAAATGGATAAAGAAGTTGGGGTCCTCATGTACAATGGAATATCACTCAGCCATGAAATCAACGTCATAAGGCTAGTAGCAGCACGATGAGTGGATTTAGGTACGACGATTCTAAGTGAAATAAGTCACACAGAAAAAGACACTTATCCTAAGATATCACTTATAGAGGGAATGTAAAAACCGCTACACTTGAACTGAATTGCAAAACAGAACAGAGTCACACGTTTAGGAAACACACTATGGCTGCTGAACGGGAAAGGTGAGGTGGGGTGATGCATAAAACAAGGGTTTCAAATTAGCTCCGATACCGTTCCATAAACCCAATATGTAAGAGACAAGACCTATTCCTTTTTCAGTGAACTGGACTCAACACCCCCTATTCACCGCACAAGAATATATCTGACTAGTAAGAATCCTCAAACCTATGTATTGATATCTCTCTGTAAGTGAGTCAAGGGGGTGTAAAGCGGCATAAACACAGCCGTGAAAAGCAGCTAAACCCCATTATAAAAATAAATTACTTTTCAAAACCCGTGAAACAAAGACAGTGAAAGAGAGAGAAATTCTTCCAAAATTCGTTCAGGGGCTGTGATGCAACCTGGATTGACCATATCTAGACCCACAGCTGATTGAGACATAAGGGTGGACACTCTTGGGGCTGAGAGGTTCGGTGAGGTTGGGTGAGCCAACGCAGACCCTTTCAAGTAATACTGCATGGTACCCATCCTATGGGTCCCAAATCTCCAGGTTCAAGGGCATCTTCCTACATCGAAAACAGGCATGAGAAACCCAGAAGATGGTACACCGTGTGATCGGGAAAGATTTCTAAAACGCACCTCATTTCTCATCTCCTTTTGCTCAGGTTCGCCATTCCAGCCACTTTACTAGCCATCTCCCTCCTTGGAGAATCAGCACCTTTAACCTCCTGTTCCATACAGGTTGCAATTTGTCCTGAGGATGAACGGGAAGAGGGGGAACCAATGAGAGACTAGCTCTAGGTGTTGGGACAGGCACAGGTCACTCTATTTTCCCATCAGGAAGAAGAATTAAGCACAAGCTCAGCCTGCCCCCCAGAACCAGAAGAGGGCCTGAAGCAATCCTGCGCTTTTGCGGCCAGCTCCCAAAAAAGCGAGCTGAAAAATGGAGCTCAGGGGCACTGCAATTCACAAACCTGCAGAGTTTTAAATGATACCTCTCGTCCACAAATATATTAAGGGAAGGCAACGAAGAGGCTTTGAAAGCAAGGCAGAATTGCAGGAAACAGATTTCAGGAGGTAGATTCGAATCGCCTTGAAAGCACATGAAAAGCGGCAAAACGTGGACAATGATGCCCTTGGCCAAAAAGGGCGTATGCGTTTTTTCCTGAATATATTCAGGAAAAAACGCATACGCCCTTTTTGGCCAACCAAGCAACCTGGAAAGGCAAATCAGCGCTCCAAAGAAGTCTCGCTTCCCAGCGGGCAAAAGGGCCATGCGGAAAAAAGTGTCCAAAGCAGAAATGCAGGACCGGCCATGGAGAAATGGGAGCCTTGCTACGCTGATGGGCGGGATGTAAATTGCCAACAGCCACTCGGGAGAAGTGTACGGTGTGTCCTGAAACATCTAAAAAACACAGCTTGGAGAGCATAGGGCACTTCCACTCATGGGCGTATAAATTGGGAAAACTAAAAATCAGCAAGACACAGGCACCCCAAAGTTTAGGGCTGCTCTGTTGACAAGAACCCTGACTTCATTACACCTTAAATACCCTAGGAAAGAGAAAAATGGATAAAGAAGTTGGGGTCCTCATGTACAATGGAATATCACTCAGCCATGAAATCAACGTCATAAGGCTAGTAGCAGCACGATGAGTGGATTTAGGTACGACGATTCTAAGTGAAATAAGTCACACAGAAAAAGACACTTATCCTAAGATATCACTTATAGAGGGAATGTAAAAACCGCTACACTTGAACTGAATTGCAAAACAGAACAGAGTCACACGTTTAGGAAACACACTATGGCTGCTGAACGGGAAAGGTGAGGTGGGGTGATGCATAAAACAAGGGTTTCAAATTAGCTCCGATACCGTTCCATAAACCCAATATGTAAGAGACAAGACCTATTCCTTTTTCAGTGAACTGGACTCAACACCCCCTATTCACCGCACAAGAATATATCTGACTAGTAAGAATCCTCAAACCTATGTATTGATATCTCTCTGTAAGTGAGTCAAGGGGGTGTAAAGCGGCATAAACACAGCCGTGAAAAGCAGCTAAACCCCATTATAAAAATAAATTACTTTTCAAAACCCGTGAAACAAAGACAGTGAAAGAGAGAGAAATTCTTCCAAAATTCGTTCAGGGGCTGTGATGCAACCTGGATTGACCATATCTAGACCCACAGCTGATTGAGACATAAGGGTGGACACTCTTGGGGCTGAGAGGTTCGGTGAGGTTGGGTGAGCCAACGCAGACCCTTTCAAGTAATACTGCATGGTACCCATCCTATGGGTCCCAAATCTCCAGGTTCAAGGGCATCTTCCTACATCGAAAACAGGCATGAGAAACCCAGAAGATGGTACACCGTGTGATCGGGAAAGATTTCTAAAACGCACCTCATTTCTCATCTCCTTTTGCTCAGGTTCGCCATTCCAGCCACTTTACTAGCCATCTCCCTCCTTGGAGAATCAGCACCTTTAACCTCCTGTTCCATACAGGTTGCAATTTGTCCTGAGGATGAACGGGAAGAGGGGGAACCAATGAGAGACTAGCTCTAGGTGTTGGGACAGGCACAGGTCACTCTATTTTCCCATCAGGAAGAAGAATTAAGCACAAGCTCAGCCTGCCCCCCAGAACCAGAAGAGGGCCTGAAGCAATCCTGCGCTTTTGCGGCCAGCTCCCAAAAAAGCGAGCTGAAAAATGGAGCTCAGGGGCACTGCAATTCACAAACCTGCAGAGTTTTAAATGATACCTCTCGTCCACAAATATATTAAGGGAAGGCAACGAAGAGGCTTTGAAAGCAAGGCAGAATTGCAGGAAACAGATTTCAGGAGGTAGATTCGAATCGCCTTGAAAGCACATGAAAAGCGGCAAAACGTGGACAATGATGCCCTTGGCCAAAAAGGGCGTATGCGTTTTTTCCTGAATATATTCAGGAAAAAACGCATACGCCCTTTTTGGCCAACCAAGCAACCTGGAAAGGCAAATCAGCGCTCCAAAGAAGTCTCGCTTCCCAGCGGGCAAAAGGGCCATGCGGAAAAAAGTGTCCAAAGCAGAAATGCAGGACCGGCCATGGAGAAATGGGAGCCTTGCTACGCTGATGGGCGGGATGTAAATTGCCAACAGCCACTCGGGAGAAGTGTACGGTGTGTCCTGAAACATCTAAAAAACACAGCTTGGAGAGCATAGGGCACTTCCACTCATGGGCGTATAAATTGGGAAAACTAAAAATCAGCAAGACACAGGCACCCCAAAGTTTAGGGCTGCTCTGTTGACAAGAACCCTGACTTCATTACACCTTAAATACCCTAGGAAAGAGAAAAATGGATAAAGAAGTTGGGGTCCTCATGTACAATGGAATATCACTCAGCCATGAAATCAACGTCATAAGGCTAGTAGCAGCACGATGAGTGGATTTAGGTACGACGATTCTAAGTGAAATAAGTCACACAGAAAAAGACACTTATCCTAAGATATCACTTATAGAGGGAATGTAAAAACCGCTACACTTGAACTGAATTGCAAAACAGAACAGAGTCACACGTTTAGGAAACACACTATGGCTGCTGAACGGGAAAGGTGAGGTGGGGTGATGCATAAAACAAGGGTTTCAAATTAGCTCCGATACCGTTCCATAAACCCAATATGTAAGAGACAAGACCTATTCCTTTTTCAGTGAACTGGACTCAACACCCCCTATTCACCGCACAAGAATATATCTGACTAGTAAGAATCCTCAAACCTATGTATTGATATCTCTCTGTAAGTGAGTCAAGGGGGTGTAAAGCGGCATAAACACAGCCGTGAAAAGCAGCTAAACCCCATTATAAAAATAAATTACTTTTCAAAACCCGTGAAACAAAGACTGTGAAAGAGAGAGAAATTCTTCCAAAATTCGTTCAGGGGCTGTGATGCAACCTGGATTGACCATATCTAGACCCACAGCTGATTGAGACATAAGGGTGGACACTCTTGGGGCTGAGAGGTTCGGTGAGGTTGGGTGAGCCAACGCAGACCCTTTCAAGTAATACTGCATGGTACCCATCCTATGGGTCCCAAATCTCCAGGTTCAAGGGCATCTTCCTACATCGAAAACAGGCATGAGAAACCCAGAAGATGGTACACCGTGTGATCGGGAAAGATTTCTAAAACGCACCTCATTTCTCATCTCCTTTTGCTCAGGTTCGCCATTCCAGCCACTTTACTAGCCATCTCCCTCCTTGGAGAATCAGCACCTTTAACCTCCTGTTCCGTACAGGTTGCAATTTGTCCTGAGGATGAACGGGAAGAGGGGGAACCAATGAGAGACTAGCTCTAGGTGTTGGGACAGGCACAGGTCACTCTATTTTCCCATCAGGAAGAAGAATTAAGCACAAGCTCAGCCTGCCCCCCAGAACCAGAAGAGGGCCTGAAGCAATCCTGCGCTTTTGCGGCCAGCTCCCAAAAAAGCGAGCTGAAAAATGGAGCTCAGGGGCACTGCAATTCACAAACCTGCAGAGTTTTAAATGATACCTCTCGTCCACAAATATATTAAGGGAAGGCAACGAAGAGGCTTTGAAAGCAAGGCAGAATTGCAGGAAACAGATTTCAGGAGGTAGATTCGAATCGCCTTGAAAGCACATGAAAGCGGCCAAACGTGGACAATGATGCCCTTGGCCAAAAAGGGCGTATGCGTTTTTTCCTGAATATATTCAGGAAAAAACGCATACGCCCTTTTTGGCCAACCAAGCAACCTGGAAAGGCAAATCAGCGCTCCAAAGAAGTCTCGCTTCCCAGCGGGCAAAAGGGCCATGCGGAAAAAAGTGTCCAAAGCAGAAATGCAGGACCGGCCATGGAGAAATGGGAGTCTTGCTACGCTGATGGGCGGGATGTAAATTGCCAACAGCCACTCTGGAGAAGTGTACGGTGTGTCCTGAAACATCTAAAAAACACAGCTTGGAGAGCATAGGGCACTTCCACTCATGGGCGTATAAATTGGGAAAACTAAAAATCAGCAAGACACAGGCACCCCAAAGTTTAGGGCTGCTCTGTTGACAAGAACCCCCACTTCATTACACCTTAAATATCCTAGGAAAGAGAAAAATGGATAAAGAAGTTGGGGTCCTCATGTACAATGGAATATCACTCAGCCATGAAATCAACGTCATAAGGCTAGTAGCAGCACGATGAGTGGATTTAGGTACGACGATTCTAAGTGAAATAAGTCACACAGAAAAAGACACTTATCCTAAGATATCACTTATAGAGGGAATGTAAAAACCGCTACACTTGAACTGAATTGCAAAACAGAACAGAGTCACACGTTTAGGAAACACACTATGGCTGCTGAACGGGAAAGGTGAGGTGGGGTGATGCATAAAACAAGGGTTTCAAATTAGCTCCGATACCGTTCCATAAACCCAATATGTAAGAGACAAGACCTATTCCTTTTTCAGTGAACTGGACTCAACACCCCCTATTCACCGCACAAGAATATATCTGACTAGTAAGAATCCTCAAACCTATGTATTGATATCTCTCTGTAAGTGAGTCAAGGGGGTGTAAAGCGGCATAAACACAGCCGTGAAAAGCAGCTAAACCCCATTATAAAAATAAATTACTTTTCAAAACCCGTGAAACAAAGACAGTGAAAGAGAGAGAAATTCTTCCAAAATTCGTTCAGGGGCTGTGATGCAACCTGGATTGACCATATCTAGACCCACAGCTGATTGAGACATAAGGGTGGACACTCTTGGGGCTGAGAGGTTCGGTGAGGTTGGGTGAGCCAACGCAGACCCTTTCAAGTAATACTGCATGGTACCCATCCTATGGGTCCCAAATCTCCAGGTTCAAGGGCATCTTCCTACATCGAAAACAGGCATGAGAAACCCAGAAGATGGTACACCGTGTGATCGGGAAAGATTTCTAAAACGCACCTCATTTCTCATCTCCTTTTGCTCAGGTTCGCCATTCCAGCCACTTTACTAGCCATCTCCCTCCTTGGAGAATCAGCACCTTTAACCTCCTGTTCCATACAGGTTGCAATTTGTCCTGAGGATGAACGGGAAGAGGGGGAACCAATGAGAGACTAGCTCTAGGTGTTGGGACAGGCACAGGTCACTCTATTTTCCCATCAGGAAGAAGAATTAAGCACAAGCTCAGCCTGTCCCCAGAACCAGAAGAGGGCCTGAAGCAATCCTGCGCTTTTGCGGCCAGCTCCCAAAAAAGCGAGCTGAAAAATGGAGCTCAGGGGCACTGCAATTCACAAACCTGCAGAGTTTTAAATGATACCTCTCGTCCACAAATATATTAAGGGAAGGCAACGAAGAGGCTTTGAAAGCAAGGCAGAATTGCAGGAAACAGATTTCAGGAGGTAGATTCGAATCGCCTTGAAAGCACATGAAAAGCGGCCAAACGTGGACAATGATGCCCTTGGCCAAAAAGGGCGTATGCGTTTTTTCCTGAATATATTCAGGAAAAAACGCATACGCCCTTTTTGGCCCACCAAGCAACCTGGAAAGGCAAATCAGCGCTCCAAAGAAGTCTCGCTTCCCAGCGGGCAAAAGGGCCATGCGGAAAAAAGTGTCCAAAGCAGAAATGCAGGACCGGCCATGGAGAAATGGGAGCCTTGCTACGCTGATGGGCGGGATGTAAATTGCCAACAGCCACTCTGGAGAAGTGTACAGTGTGTCCTGAAACATCTAAAAAACACAGCTTGGAGAGCATAGGGCACTTCCACTCATGGGCGTATAAATTGGGAAAACTAAAAATCAGCAAGACACAGGCACCCCAAAGTTTAGGGCTGCTCTGTTGACAAGAACCCCCACTTCATTACACCTTAAATATCCTAAGAAAGAGAAAAATGGATAAAGAAGTTGGGGTCCTCATGTACAATGGAATATCACTCAGCCATGAAATCAACGTCATAAGGCTAGTAGCAGCACGATGAGTGGATTTAGGTACGACGATTCTAAGTGAAATAAGTCACACAGAAAAAGACACTTATCCTAAGATATCACTTATAGAGGGAATGTAAAAACCGCTACACTTGAACTGAATTGCAAAACAGAACAGAGTCACACGTTTAGGAAACACACTATGGCTGCTGAACGGGAAAGGTGAGGTGGGGTGATGCATAAAACAAGGGTTTCAAATTAGCTCCGATACCGTTCCATAAACCCAATATGTAAGAGACAAGACCTATTCCTTTTTCAGTGAACTGGACTCAACACCCCCTATTCACCGCACAAGAATATATCTGACTAGTAAGAATCCTCAAACCTATGTATTGATATCTCTCTGTAAGTGAGTCAAGGGGGTGTAAAGCGGCATAAACACAGCCGTGAAAAGCAGCTAAACCCCATTATAAAAATAAATTACTTTTCAAAACCCGTGAAACAAAGACAGTGAAAGAGAGAGAAATTCTTCCAAAATTCGTTCAGGGGCTGTGATGCAACCTGGATTGACCATATCTAGACCCACAGCTGATTGAGACATAAGGGTGGACACTCTTGGGGCTGAGAGGTTCGGTGAGGTTGGGTGAGCCAACGCAGACCCTTTCAAGTAATACTGCATGGTACCCATCCTATGGGTCCCAAATCTCCAGGTTCAAGGGCATCTTCCTACATCGAAAACAGGCATGAGAAACCCAGAAGATGGTACACCGTGTGATCGGGAAAGATTTCTAAAACGCACCTCATTTCTCATCTCCTTTTGCTCAGGTTCGCCATTCCAGCCACTTTACTAGCCATCTCCCTCCTTGGAGAATCAGCACCTTTAACCTCCTGTTCCGTACAGGTTGCAATTTGTCCTGAGGATGAACGGGAAGAGGGGGAACCAATGAGAGACTAGCTCTAGGTGTTGGGACAGGCACAGGTCACTCTATTTTCCCATCAGGAAGAAGAATTAAGCACAAGCTCAGCCTGCCCCCCAGAACCAGAAGAGGGCCTGGAGCAATCCTGCGCTTTTGCGGCCAGCTCCCAAAAAAGCGAGCTGAAAAATGGAGCTCAGGGGCACTGCAATTCACAAACCTGCAGAGTTTTAAATGATACCTCTCGTCCACAAATATATTAAGGGAAGGCAACGAAGAGGCTTTGAAAGCAAGGCAGAATTGCAGGAAACAGATTTCAGGAGGTAGATTCGAATCGCCTTGAAAGCACATGAAAAGCGGCCAAACGTGGACAATGATGCCCTTGGCCAAAAAGGGCGTATGCGTTTTTTCCTGAATATATTCAGGAAAAAACGCATACGCCCTTTTTGGCCAACCAAGCAACCTGGAAAGGCAAATCAGCGCTCCAAAGAAGTCTCGCTTCCCAGCGGGCAAAAGGGCCATGCGGAAAAAAGTGTCCAAAGCAGAAATGCAGGACCGGCCATGGAGAAATGGGAGCCTTGCTACGCTGATGGGCGGGATGTAAATTGCCAACAGCCACTCTGGAGAAGTGTACGGTGTGTCCTGAAACATCTAAAAAACACAGCTTGGAGAGCATAGGGCACTTCCACTCATGGGCGTATAAATTGGGAAAACTAAAAATCAGCAAGACACAGGCACCCCAAAGTTTAGGGCTGCTCTGTTGACAAGAACCCCCACTTCATTACACCTTAAATATCCTAGGAAAGAGAAAAATGGATAAAGAAGTTGGGGTCCTCATGTACAATGGAATATCACTCAGCCATGAAATCAACGTCATAAGGTTAGTAGCAGCACGATGAGTGGATTTAGGTACGACGATTCTAAGTGAAATAAGTCACACAGAAAAAGACACTTATCCTAAGATATCACTTATAGAGGGAATGTAAAAACCGCTACACTTGAACTGAATTGCAAAACAGAACAGAGTCACACGTTTAGGAAACACACTATGGCTGCTGAACGGGAAAGGTGAGGTGGGGTGATGCATAAAACAAGGGTTTCAAATTAGCTCCGATACCGTTCCATAAACCCAATATGTAAGAGACAAGACCTATTCCTTTTTCAGTGAACTGGACTCAACACCCCCTATTCACCGCACAAGAATATATCTGACTAGTAAGAATCCTCAAACCTATGTATTGATATCTCTCTGTAAGTGAGTCAAGGGGGTGTAAAGCGGCATAAACACAGCCGTGAAAAGCAGCTAAACCCCATTATAAAAATAAATTACTTTTCAAAACCCGTGAAACAAAGACAGTGAAAGAGAGAGAAATTCTTCCAAAATTCGTTCAGGGGCTGTGATGCAACCTGGATTGACCATATCTAGACCCACAGCTGATTGAGACATAAGGGTGGACACTCATGGGGCTGAGAGGTTCGGTGAGGTTGGGTGAGCCAACGCAGACCCTTTCAAGTAATACTGCATGGTACCCATCCTATGGGTCCCAAATCTCCAGGTTCAAGGGCATCTTCCTACATCGAAAACAGGCATGAGAAACCGAGAAGATGGTACACCGTGTGATCGGGAAAGATTTCTAAAACGCACCTCATTTCTCGTCTCCTTTTGCTCAGGTTCGCCATTCCAGCCACTTTACTAGCCATCTCCCTCCTTGGAGAATCAGCACCTTTAACCTCCTGTTCCGTACAGGTTGCAATTTGTCCTGAGGATGAACGGGAAGAGGGGGAACCAATGAGAGACTAGCTCTAGGTGTTGGGACAGGCACAGGTCACTCTATTTTCCCATCAGGAAGAAGAATTAAGCACAAGCTCAGCCTGCCCCCCAGAACCAGAAGAGGGCCTGAAGCAATCCTGCGCTTTTGCGGCCAGCTCCCAAAAAAGCGAGCTGAAAAATGGAGCTCAGGGGCACTGCAATTCACAAACCTGCAGAGTTTTAAATGATACCTCTCGTCCACAAATATATTAAGGGAAGGCAACGAAGAGGCTTTGAAAGCAAGGCAGAATTGCAGGAAACAGATTTCAGGAGGTAGATTCGAATCGCCTTGAAAGCACATGAAAAGCGGCAAAACGTGGACAATGATGCCCTTGGCCAAAAAGGGCGTATGCGTTTTTTCCTGAATATATTCAGGAAAAAACGCATACGCCCTTTTTGGCCAACCAAGCAACCTGGAAAGGCCAATCAGCGCTCCAAAGAAGTCTCGCTTCCCAGCGGGCAAAAGGGCCATGCGGAAAAAAGTGTCCAAACCAGAAATGCAGGACCGGCCATGGAGAAATGGGAGCCTTGCTACGCTGATGGGTGGGATGTAAATTGCCAACAGCCACTCTGCAGAAGTGTACGGTGTGTCCTGAAACATCTAAAAAACACAGCTTGGAGAGCATAGGGCACTTCCACTCATGGGCGTATAAATTGGGAAAACTAAAAATCAGCAAGACACAGGCACCCCAAAGTTTAGGGCTGCTCTGTTGACAAGAACCCCCACTTCATTACACCTTAAATATCCTAGGAAAGAGAAAAATGGATAAAGAAGTTGGGGTCCTCATGTACAATGGAATATCACTCAGCCATGAAATCAACGTCATAAGGCTAGTAGCAGCACGATGAGTGGATTTAGGTACGACGATTCTAAGTGAAATAAGTCACACAGAAAAAGACACTTATCCTAAGATATCACTTATAGAGGGAATGTAAAAACCGCTACACTTGAACTGAATTGCAAAACAGAACAGAGTCACACGTTTAGGAAACACACTATGGCTGCTGAACGGGAAAGGTGAGGTGGGGTGATGCATAAAACAAGGGTTTCAAATTAGCTCCGATACCGTTCCATAAACCCAATATGTAAGAGACAAGACCTATTCGTTTTTCAGTGAACTGGACTCAACACCCCCTATTCACCGCACAAGAATATATCTGACTAGTAAGAATCCTCAAACCTATGTATTGATATCTCTCTGTAAGTGAGTCAAGGGGGTGTAAAGCGGCATAAACACAGCCGTGAAAAGCAGCTAAACCCCATTATAAAAATAAATTACTTTTCAAAACCCGTGAAACAAAGACAGTGAAAGAGAGAGAAATTCTTCCAAAATTCGTTCAGGGGCTGTGATGCAACCTGGATTGACCATATCTAGACCCACAGCTGATTGAGACATAAGGGTGGACACTCATGGGGCTGAGAGGTTCGGTGAGGTTGGGTGAGCCAACGCAGACCCTTTCAAGTAATACTGCATGGTACCCATCCTATGGGTCCCAAATCTCCAGGTTCAAGGGCATCTTCCTACATCGAAAACAGGCATGAGAAACCGAGAAGATGGTACACCGTGTGATCGGGAAAGATTTCTAAAACGCACCTCATTTCTCGTCTCCTTTTGCTCAGGTTCGCCATTCCAGCCACTTTACTAGCCATCTCCCTCCTTGGAGAATCAGCACCTTTAACCTCCTGTTCCGTACAGGTTGCAATTTGTCCTGAGGATGAACGGGAAGAGGGGGAACCAATGAGAGACTAGCTCTAGGTGTTGGGACAGGCACAGGTCACTCTATTTTCCCATCAGGAAGAAGAATTAAGCACAAGCTCAGCCTGCCCCCCAGAACCAGAAGAGGGCCTGAAGCAATCCTGCGCTTTTGCGGCCAGCTCCCAAAAAAGCGAGCTGAAAAATGGAGCTCAGGGGCACTGCAATTCACAAACCTGCAGAGTTTTAAATGATACCTCTCGTCCACAAATATATTAAGGGAAGGCAACGAAGAGGCTTTGAAAGCAAGGCAGAATTGCAGGAAACAGATTTCAGGAGGTAGATTCGAATCGCCTTGAAAGCACATGAAAAGCGGCAAAACGTGGACAATGATGCCCTTGGCCAAAAAGGGCGTATGCGTTTTTTCCTGAATATATTCAGGAAAAAACGCATACGCCCTTTTTGGCCAACCAAGCAACCTGGAAAGGCCAATCAGCGCTCCAAAGAAGTCTCGCTTCCCAGCGGGCAAAAGGGCCATGCGGAAAAAAGTGTCCAAACCAGAAATGCAGGACCGGCCATGGAGAAATGGGAGCCTTGCTACGCTGATGGGTGGGATGTAAATTGCCAACAGCCACTCTGCAGAAGTGTACGGTGTGTCCTGAAACATCTAAAAAACACAGCTTGGAGAGCATAGGGCACTTCCACTCATGGGCGTATAAATTGGGAAAACTAAAAATCAGCAAGACACAGGCACCCCAAAGTTTAGGGCTGCTCTGTTGACAAGAACCCCCACTTCATTACACCTTAAATATCCTAGGAAAGAGAAAAATGGATAAAGAAGTTGGGGTCCTCATGTACAATGGAATATCACTCAGCCATGAAATCAACGTCATAAGGCTAGTAGCAGCACGATGAGTGGATTTAGGTACGACGATTCTAAGTGAAATAAGTCACACAGAAAAAGACACTTATCCTAAGATATCACTTATAGAGGGAATGTAAAAACCGCTACACTTGAACTGAATTGCAAAACAGAACAGAGTCACACGTTTAGGAAACACACTATGGCTGCTGAACGGGAAAGGTGAGGTGGGGTGATGCATAAAACAAGGGTTTCAAATTAGCTCCGATACCGTTCCATAAACCCAATATGTAAGAGACAAGACCTATTCGTTTTTCAGTGAACTGGACTCAACACCCCCTATTCACCGCACAAGAATATATCTGACTAGTAAGAATCCTCAAACCTATGTATTGATATCTCTCTGTAAGTGAGTCAATGGGGTGTAAAGCGGCATAAACACAGCCGTGAAAAGCAGCTAAACCCCATTATAAAAATAAATTACTTTTCAAAACCCGTGAAACAAAGACAGTGAAAGAGAGAGAAATTCTTCCAAAATTCGTTCAGGGGCTGTGATGCAACCTGGATTGACCATATCTAGACCCACAGCTGATTGAGACATAAGGGTGGACACTCTTGGGGCTGAGAGGTTCGGTGAGGTTGGGTGAGCCAACGCAGACCCTTTCAAGTAATACTGCATGGTACCCATCCTATGGGTCCCAAATCTCCAGGTTCAAGGGCATCTTCCTACATCGAAAACAGGCATGAGAATCCCAGAAGATGGTACACCGTGTGATCGGGAAAGATTTCTAAAACGCACCTCATTTCTCATCTCCTTTTGCTCAGGTTCGCCATTCCAGCAACTTTACTAGCCATCTCCCTCCTTGGAGAATCAGCACCTTTAACCTCCTGTTCCGTACAGGTTGCAATTTGTCCTGAGGATGAACGGGAAGAGGGGGAACCAATGAGAGACTAGCTCTAGGTGTTGGGACAGGCACAGGTCACTCTATTTTCCCATCAGGAAGAAGAATTAAGCACAAGCTCAGCCTGCCCCCCAGAACCAGAAGAGGGCCTGAAGCAATCCTGCGCTTTTGCAGCCAGCTCCCAAAAAAGCGAGCTGAAAAATGGAGCTCAGGGGCACTGCAATTCACAAACCTGCAGAGTTTTAAATGATACCTCTCGTCCACAAATATATTAAGGGAAGGCAACGAAGAGGCTTTGAAAGCAAGGCAGAATTGCAGGAAACAGATTTCAGGAGGTAGATTCGAATCACCTTGAAAGCACATGAAAAGCGGCAAAACGTGGACAATGATGCCCTTGGCCAAAAAGGGCGTATGCGTTTTTTCCTGAATATATTCAGGAAAAAACGCATACGCCCTTTTTGGCCAACCAAGCAACCTGGAAAGGCAAATCAGCGCTCCAAAGAAGTCTCGCTTCCCAGCGGGCAAAAGGGCCATGCGGAAAAAAGTGTCCAAAGCAGAAATGCAGGACCGGCCATGGAGAAATGGGAGCCTTGCTACGCTGATGGGCGGGATGTAAATTGCCAACAGCCACTTGGGAGAAGTGTACGGTGTGTCCTGAAACATCTAAAAAACACAGCTTGGAGAGAATAGGGCATTTCCACTCATGGGCGTATAAATTGGGAAAACTAAAAATCAGCAAGACACAGGCACCCCAAAGTTTAGGGCTGCTCTGTTGACAAGAACCCCCACTTCATTACACCTTAAATATCCTAGGAAAGAGAAAAATGGATAAAGAAGTTGGGGTCCTCATGTACAATGGAATATCACTCAGCCATGAAATCAACGTCATAAGGCTAGTAGCAGCACGATGAGTGGATTTAGGTACGACGATTCTAAGTGAAGTAAGTCACACAGAAAAAGACACTTATCCTAAGATATCACTTATAGAGGGAATGTAAAAACCGCTACACTTGAACTGAATTGCAAAACAGAACAGAGTCACACGTTTAGGAAACACACTATGGCTGCTGAACGGGAAAGGTGAGGTGGGGTGATGCATAAAACAAGGGTTTCAAATTAGCTCCGATACCGTTCCATAAACCCAATATGTAAGAGACAAGACCTATTCCTTTTTCAGTGAACTGGACTCAACACCCCCTATTCACCGCACAAGAATATATCTGACTAGTAAGAATCCTCAAACCTATGTATTGATATCTCTCTGTAAGTGAGTCAAGGGGGTGTAAAGCGGCATAAACACAGCCGTGAAAAGCAGCTAAACCCCATTATAAAAATAAATTACTTTTCAAAACCCGTGAAACAAAGACAGTGAAAGAGAGAGAAATTCTTCCAAAATTCGTTCAGGGGCTGGGATGCAACCTGGATTGACCATATCTAGACCCACAGCTGATTGAGACATAAGGGTGGACACTCTTGGGGCTGAGAGGTTCGGTGAGGTTGGGTGAGCCAACGCAGACCCTTTCAAGTAATACTGCATGGTACCCATCCTATGGGTCCCAAATCTCCAGGTTCAAGGGCATCTTCCTACATCGAAAACAGGCATGAGAAACCCAGAAGATGGTACACCGTGTGATCGGGAAAGATTTCTAAAACGCACCTCATTTCTCATCTCCTTTTGCTCAGGTTCGCCATTCCAGCCACTTTACTAGCCATCTCCCTCCTTGGAGAATCAGCACCTTTAACCTCCTGTTCCGTACAGGTTGCAATTTGTCCTGAGGATGAACGGGAAGAGGGGGAACCAATGAGAGACTAGCTCTAGGTGTTGGGACAGGCACAGGTCACTCTATTTTCCCATCAGGAAGAAGAATTAAGCACAAGCTCAGCCTGCCCCCCAGAACCAGAAGAGGGCCTGGAGCAATCCTGCGCTTTTGCGGCCAGCTCCCAAAAAAGCGAGCTGAAAAATGGAGCTCAGGGGCACTGCAATTCACAAACCTGCAGAGTTTTAAATGATACCTCTCGTCCACAAATATATTAAGGGAAGGCAACGAAGAGGCTTTGAAAGCAAGGCAGAATTGCAGGAAACAGATTTCAGGAGGTAGATTCGAATCGCCTTGAAAGCACATGAAAAGCGGCCAAACGTGGACAATGATGCCCTTGGCCAAAAAGGGCGTATGCGTTTTTTCCTGAATATATTCAGGAAAAAACGCATACGCCCTTTTTGGCCAACCAAGCAACCTGGAAAGGCAAATCAGCGCTCCAAAGAAGTCTCGCTTCCCAGCGGGCAAAAGGGCCATGCGGAAAAAAGTGTCCAAAGCAGAAATGCAGGACCGGCCATGGAGAAATGGGAGCCTTGCTACGCTGATGGGCGGGATGTAAATTGCCAACAGCCACTCTGGAGAAGTGTACGGTGTGTCCTGAAACATCTAAAAAACACAGCTTGGAGAGCATAGGGCACTTCCACTCATGGGCGTATAAATTGGGAAAACTAAAAATCAGCAAGACACAGGCACCCCAAAGTTTAGGGCTGCTCTGTTGACAAGAACCCCCACTTCATTACACCTTAAATATCCTAGGAAAGAGAAAAATGGATAAAGAAGTTGGGGTCCTCATGTACAATGGAATATCACTCAGCCATGAAATCAACGTCATAAGGTTAGTAGCAGCACGATGAGTGGATTTAGGTACGACGATTCTAAGTGAAATAAGTCACACAGAAAAAGACACTTATCCTAAGATATCACTTATAGAGGGAATGTAAAAACCGCTACACTTGAACTGAATTGCAAAACAGAACAGAGTCACACGTTTAGGAAACACACTATGGCTGCTGAACGGGAAAGGTGAGGTGGGGTGATGCATAAAACAAGGGTTTCAAATTAGCTCCGATACCGTTCCATAAACCCAATATGTAAGAGACAAGACCTATTCCTTTTTCAGTGAACTGGACTCAACACCCCCTATTCACCGCACAAGAATATATCTGACTAGTAAGAATCCTCAAACCTATGTATTGATATCTCTCTGTAAGTGAGTCAAGGGGGTGTAAAGCGGCATAAACACAGCCGTGAAAAGCAGCTAAACCCCATTATAAAAATAAATTACTTTTCAAAACCCGTGAAACAAAGACAGTGAAAGAGAGAGAAATTCTTCCAAAATTCGTTCAGGGGCTGTGATGCAACCTGGATTGACCATATCTAGACCCACAGCTGATTGAGACATAAGGGTGGACACTCATGGGGCTGAGAGGTTCGGTGAGGTTGGGTGAGCCAACGCAGACCCTTTCAAGTAATACTGCATGGTACCCATCCTATGGGTCCCAAATCTCCAGGTTCAAGGGCATCTTCCTACATCGAAAACAGGCATGAGAAACCCAGAAGATGGTACACCGTGTGATCGGGAAAGATTTCTAAAACGCACCTCATTTCTCGTCTCCTTTTGCTCAGGTTCGCCATTCCAGCCACTTTACTAGCCATCTCCCTCCTTGGAGAATCAGCACCTTTAACCTCCTGTTCCGTACAGGTTGCAATTTGTCCTGAGGATGAACGGGAAGAGGGGGAACCAATGAGAGACTAGCTCTAGGTGTTGGGACAGGCACAGGTCACTCTATTTTCCCATCAGGAAGAAGAATTAAGCACAAGCTCAGCCTGCCCCCCAGAACCAGAAGAGGGCCTGAAGCAATCCTGCGCTTTTGCGGCCAGCTCCCAAAATAGCGAGCTGAAAAATGGAGCTCAGGGGCACTGCAATTCACAAACCTGCAGAGTTTTAAATGATACCTCTCGTCCACAAATATATTAAGGGAAGGCAACGAAGAGGCTTTGAAAGCAAGGCAGAATTGCAGGAAACAGATTTCAGGAGGTAGATTCGAATCGCCTTGAAAGCACATGAAAAGCGGCAAAACGTGGACAATGATGCCCTTGGCCAAAAAGGGCGTATGCGTTTTTTCCTGAATATATTCAGGAAAAAACGCATACGCCCTTTTAGGCCAACCAAGCAACCTGGAAAGGCCAATCAGCGCTCCAAAGAAGTCTCGCTTCCCAGCGGGCAAAAGGGCCATGCGGAAAAAAGTGTCCAAACCAGAAATGCAGGACCGGCCATGGAGAAATGGGAGCCTTGCTACGCTGATGGGTGGGATGTAAATTGCCAACAGCCACTCTGGAGAAGTGTACGGTGTGTCCTGAAACATCTAAAAAACACAGCTTGGAGAGCATAGGGCACTTCCACTCATGGGCGTATAAATTGGGAAAACTAAAAATCAGCAAGACACAGGCACCCCAAAGTTTAGGGCTGCTCTGTTGACAAGAACCCCCACTTCATTACACCTTAAATATCCTAGGAAAGAGAAAAATGGATAAAGAAGTTGGGGTCCTCATGTACAATGGAATATCACTCAGCCATGAAATCAACGTCATAAGGTTAGTAGCAGCACGATGAGTGGATTTAGGTACGACGATTCTAAGTGAAATAAGTCACACAGAAAAAGACACTTATCCTAAGATATCACTTATAGAGGGAATGTAAAAACCGCTACACTTGAACTGAATTGCAAAACAGAACAGAGTCACACGTTTAGGAAACACACTATGGCTGCTGAACGGGAAAGGTGAGGTGGGGTGATGCATAAAACAAGGGTTTCAAATTAGCTCCGATACCGTTCCATAAACCCAATATGTAAGAGACAAGACCTATTCCTTTTTCAGTGAACTGGACTCAACACCCCCTATTCACCGCACAAGAATATATCTGACTAGTAAGAATCCTCAAACCTATGTATTGATATCTCTCTGTAAGTGAGTCAAGGGGGTGTAAAGCGGCATAAACACAGCCGTGAAAAGCAGCTAAACCCCATTATAAAAATAAATTACTTTTCAAAACCCGTGAAACAAAGACAGTGAAAGAGAGAGAAATTCTTCCAAAATTCGTTCAGGGGCTGTGATGCAACCTGGATTGACCATATCTAGACCCACAGCTGATTGAGACATAAGGGTGGACACTCATGGGGCTGAGAGGTTCGGTGAGGTTGGGTGAGCCAACGCAGACCCTTTCAAGTAATACTGCATGGTACCCATCCTATGGGTCCCAAATCTCCAGGTTCAAGGGCATCTTCCTACATCGAAAACAGGCATGAGAAACCCAGAAGATGGTACACCGTGTGATCGGGAAAGATTTCTAAAACGCACCTCATTTCTCGTCTCCTTTTGCTCAGGTTCGCCATTCCAGCCACTTTACTAGCCATCTCCCTCCTTGGAGAATCAGCACCTTTAACCTCCTGTTCCGTACAGGTTGCAATTTGTCCTGAGGATGAACGGGAAGAGGGGGAACCAATGAGAGACTAGCTCTAGGTGTTGGGACAGGCACAGGTCACTCTATTTTCCCATCAGGAAGAAGAATTAAGCACAAGCTCAGCCTGCCCCCCAGAACCAGAAGAGGGCCTGAAGCAATCCTGCGCTTTTGCGGCCAGCTCCCAAAAAAGCGAGCTGAAAAATGGAGCTCAGGGGCACTGCAATTCACAAACCTGCAGAGTTTTAAATGATACCTCTCGTCCACAAATATATTAAGGGAAGGCAACGAAGAGGCTTTGAAAGCAAGGCAGAATTGCAGGAAACAGATTTCAGGAGGTAGATTCGAATCGCCTTGAAAGCACATGAAAAGCGGCAAAACGTGGACAATGATGCCCTTGGCCAAAAAGGGCGTATGCGTTTTTTCCTGAATATATTCAGGAAAAAACGCATACGCCCTTTTTGGCCAACCAAGCAACCTGGAAAGGCCAATCAGCGCTCCAAAGAAGTCTCGCTTCCCAGCGGGCAAAAGGGCCATGCGGAAAAAAGTGTCCAAACCAGAAATGCAGGACCGGCCATGGAGAAATGGGAGCCTTGCTACGCTGATGGGTGGGATGTAAATTGCCAACAGCCACTCTGCAGAAGTGTACGGTGTGTCCTGAAACATCTAAAAAACACAGCTTGGAGAGCATAGGGCACTTCCACTCATGGGCGTATAAATTGGGAAAACTAAAAATCAGCAAGACACAGGCACCCCAAAGTTTAGGGCTGCTCTGTTGACAAGAACCCCCACTTCATTACACCTTAAATATCCTAGGAAAGAGAAAAATGGATAAAGAAGTTGGGGTCCTCATGTACAATGGAATATCACTCAGCCATGAAATCAACGTCATAAGGCTAGTAGCAGCACGATGAGTGGATTTAGGTACGACGATTCTAAGTGAAATAAGTCACACAGAAAAAGACACTTATCCTAAGATATCACTTATAGAGGGAATGTAAAAACCGCTACACTTGAACTGAATTGCAAAACAGAACAGAGTCACACGTTTAGGAAACACACTATGGCTGCTGAACGGGAAAGGTGAGGTGGGGTGATGCATAAAACAAGGGTTTCAAATTAGCTCCGATACCGTTCCATAAACCCAATATGTAAGAGACAAGACCTATTCGTTTTTCAGTGAACTGGACTCAACACCCCCTATTCACCGCACAAGAATATATCTGACTAGTAAGAATCCTCAAACCTATGTATTGATATCTCTCTGTAAGTGAGTCAATGGGGTGTAAAGCGGCATAAACACAGCCGTGAAAAGCAGCTAAACCCCATTATAAAAATAAATTACTTTTCAAAACCCGTGAAACAAAGACAGTGAAAGAGAGAGAAATTCTTCCAAAATTCGTTCAGGGGCTGTGATGCAACCTGGATTGACCATATCTAGACCCACAGCTGATTGAGACATAAGGGTGGACACTCTTGGGGCTGAGAGGTTCGGTGAGGTTGGGTGAGCCAACGCAGACCCTTTCAAGTAATACTGCATGGTACCCATCCTATGGGTCCCAAATCTCCAGGTTCAAGGGCATCTTCCTACATCGAAAACAGGCATGAGAATCCCAGAAGATGGTACACCGTGTGATCGGGAAAGATTTCTAAAACGCACCTCATTTCTCATCTCCTTTTGCTCAGGTTCGCCATTCCAGCAACTTTACTAGCCATCTCCCTCCTTGGAGAATCAGCACCTTTAACCTCCTGTTCCGTACAGGTTGCAATTTGTCCTGAGGATGAACGGGAAGAGGGGGAACCAATGAGAGACTAGCTCTAGGTGTTGGGACAGGCACAGGTCACTCTATTTTCCCATCAGGAAGAAGAATTAAGCACAAGCTCAGCCTGCCCCCCAGAACCAGAAGAGGGCCTGAAGCAATCCTGCGCTTTTGCGGCCAGCTCCCAAAAAAGCGAGCTGAAAAATGGAGCTCAGGGGCACTGCAATTCACAAACCTGCAGAGTTTTAAATGATACCTCTCGTCCACAAATATATTAAGGGAAGGCAACGAAGAGGCTTTGAAAGCAAGGCAGAATTGCAGGAAACAGATTTCAGGAGGTAGATTCGAATCACCTTGAAAGCACATGAAAAGCGGCAAAACGTGGACAATGATGCCCTTGGCCAAAAAGGGCGTATGCGTTTTGTCCTGAATATATTCAGGAAAAAACGCATACGCCCTTTTTGGCCAACCAAGCAACCTGGAAAGGCAAATCAGCGCTCCAAAGAAGTCTCGCTTCCCAGCGGGCAAAAGGGCCATGCTGAAAAAAGTGTCCAAAGCAGAAATGCAGGACCGGCCATGGAGAAATGGGAGCCTTGCTACGCTGATGGGCGGGATGTAAATTGCCAACAGCCACTTGGGAGAAGTGTACGGTGTGTCCTGAAACATCTAAAAAACACAGCTTGGAGAGAATAGGGCATTTCCACTCATGGGCGTATAAATTGGGAAAACTAAAAATCAGCAAGACACAGGCACCCCAAAGTTTAGGGCTGCTCTGTTGACAAGAACCCCCACTTCATTACACCTTAAATATCCTAGGAAAGAGAAAAATGGATAAAGAAGTTGGGGTCCTCATGTACAATGGAATATCACTCAGCCATGAAATCAACGTCATAAGGCTAGTAGCAGCACGATGAGTGGATTTAGGTACGACGATTCTAAGTGAAATAAGTCACACAGAAAAAGACACTTATCCTAAGATATCACTTATAGAGGGAATGTAAAAACCGCTACACTTGAACTGAATTGCAAAACAGAACAGAGTCACACGTTTAGGAAACACACTATGGCTGCTGAACGGGAAAGGTGAGGTGGGGTGATGCATAAAACAAGGGTTTCAAATTAGCTCCGATACCGTTCCATAAACCCAATATGTAAGAGACAAGACCTATTCCTTTTTCAGTGAACTGGACTCAACACCCCCTATTCACCGCACAAGAATATATCTGACTAGTAAGAATCCTCAAACCTATGTATTGATATCTCTCTGTAAGTGAGTCAAGGGGGTGTAAAGCGGCATAAACACAGCCGTGAAAAGCAGCTAAACCCCATTATAAAAATAAATTACTTTTCAAAACCCGTGAAACAAAGACAGTGAAAGAGAGAGAAATTCTTCCAAAATTCGTTCAGGGGCTGTGATGCAACCTGGATTGACCATATCTAGACCCACAGCTGATTGAGACATAAGGGTGGACACTCTTGGGGCTGAGAGGTTCGGTGAGGTTGGGTGAGCCAACGCAGACCCTTTCAAGTAATACTGCATGGTACCCATCCTATGGGTCCCAAATCTCCAGGTTCAAGGGCATCTTCCTACATCGAAAACAGGCATGAGAAACCCAGAAGATGGTACACCGTGTGATCGGGAAAGATTTCTAAAACGCACCTCATTTCTCATCTCCTTTTGCTCAGGTTCGCCATTCCAGCCACTTTACTAGCCATCTCCCTCCTTGGAGAATCAGCACCTTTAACCTCCTGTTCCGTACAGGTTGCAATTTGTCCTGAGGATGAACGGGAAGAGGGGGAACCAATGAGAGACTAGCTCTAGGTGTTGGGACAGGCACAGGTCACTCTATTTTCCCATCAGGAAGAAGAATTAAGCACAAGCTCAGCCTGCCCCCCAGAACCAGAAGAGGGCCTGAAGCAATCCTGCGCTTTTGCGGCCAGCTCCCAAAAAAGCGAGCTGAAAAATGGAGCTCAAGGGCACTGCAATTCACAAACCTGCAGAGTTTTAAATGATACCTCTCGTCCACAAATATATTAAGGGAAGGCAACGAAGAGGCTTTGAAAGCAAGGCAGAATTGCAGGAAACAGATTTCAGGAGGTAGATTCGAATCGCCTTGAAAGCACATGAAAAGCGGCCAAACGTGGACAATGATGCCCTTGGCCAAAAAGGGCGTATGCGTTTTTTCCTGAATATATTCAGGAAAAAACGCATACGCCCTTTTTGGCCAACCAAGCAACCTGGAAAGGCAAATCAGCGCTCCAAAGAAGTCTCGCTTCCCAGCGGGCAAAAGGGCCATGCGGAAAAAAGTGTCCAAACCAGAAATGCAGGACCGGCCATGGAGAAATGGGAGCCTTGCTACGCTGATGGGCGGGATGTAAATTGCCAACAGCCACTCTGGAGAAGTGTACGGTGTGTCCTGAAACATCTAAAAAACACAGCTTGGAGAGCATAGGGCACTTCCACTCATGGGCGTATAAATTGGGAAAACTAAAAATCAGCAAGACACAGGCACCCCAAAGTTTAGGGCTGCTCTGTTGACAAGAACCCCCACTTCATTACACCTTAAATATCCTAGGAAAGAGAAAAATGGATAAAGAAGTTGGGGTCCTCATGTACAATGGAATATCACTCAGCCATGAAATCAACGTCATAAGGCTAGTAGCAGCACGATGAGTGGATTTAGGTACGACGATTCTAAGTGAAATAAGTCACACAGAAAAAGACACTTATCCTAAGATATCACTTATAGAGGGAATGTAAAAACCGCTACACTTGAACTGAATTGCAAAACAGAACAGAGTCACACGTTTAGGAAACACACTATGGCTGCTGAACGGGAAAGGTGAGGTGGGGTGATGCATAAAACAAGGGTTTCAAATTAGCTCCGATACCGTTCCATAAACCCAATATGTAAGAGACAAGACCTATTCCTTTTTCAGTGAACTGGACTCAACACCCCCTATTCACCGCACAAGAATATATCTGACTAGTAAGAATCCTCAAACCTATGTATTGATATCTCTCTGTAAGTGAGTCAAGGGGGTGTAAAGCGGCATAAACACAGCCGTGAAAAGCAGCTAAACCCCATTATAAAAATAAATTACTTTTCAAAACCCGTGAAACAAAGACAGTGAAAGAGAGAGAAATTCTTCCAAAATTCGTTCAGGGGCTGTGATGCAACCTGGATTGACCATATCTAGACCCACAGCTGATTGAGACATAAGGGTGGACACTCTTGGGGCTGAGAGGTTCGGTGAGGTTGGGTGAGCCAACGCAGACCCTTTCAAGTAATACTGCATGGTACCCATCCTATGGGTCCCAAATCTCCAGGTTCAAGGGCATCTTCCTACGTCGAAAACAGGCATGAGAAACCCAGAAGATGGTACACCGTGTGATCGGGAAAGATTTCTAAAACGCACCTCATTTCTCATCTCCTTTTGCTCAGGTTCGCCATTCCAGCCACTTTACTAGCCATCTCCCTCCTTGGAGAATCAGCACCTTTAACCTCCTGTTCCATACAGGTTGCAATTTGTCCTGAGGATGAACGGGAAGAGGGGGAACCAATGAGAGACTAGCTCTAGGTGTTGGGACAGGCACAGGTCACTCTATTTTCCCATCAGGAAGAAGAATTAAGCACAAGCTCAGCCTGCCCCCCAGAACCAGAAGAGGGCCTGAAGCAATCCTGCGCTTTTGCGGCCAGCTCCCAAAAAAGCGAGCTGAAAAATGGAGCTCAGGGGCACTGCAATTCACAAACCTGCAGAGTTTTAAATGATACCTCTCGTCCACAAATATATTAACGGAAGGCAACGAAGAGGCTTTGAAAGCAAGGCAGAATTGCAGGAAACAGATTTCAGGAGGTAGATTCGAATCGCCTTGAAAGCACATGAAAAGCGGCCAAACGTGGACAATGATGCCCTTGGCCAAAAAGGGCGTATGCGTTTTTTCCTGAATATATTCAGGAAAAAACGCATACGCCCTTTTTGGCCAACCAAGCAACCTGGAAAGGCAAATCAGCGCTCCAAAGAAGTCTCGCTTCCCAGCGGGCAAAAGGGCCATGCGGAAAAAAGTGTCCAAAGCAGAAATGCAGGACCGGCCATGGAGAAATGGGAGCCTTGCTACGCTGATGGGCGGGATGTAAATTGCCAACAGCCACTCTGGAGAAGTGTACGGTGTGTCCTGAAACATCTAAAAAACACAGCTTGGAGAGCATAGGGCACTTCCACTCATGGGCGTATAAATTGGGAAAACTAAAAATCAGCAAGACACAGGCACCCCAAAGTTTAGGGCTGCTCTGTTGACAAGAACCCCCACTTCATTACACCTTAAATATCCTAGGAAAGAGAAAAATGGATAAAGAAGTTGGGGTCCTCATGTACAATGGAATATCACTCAGCCATGAAATCAACGTCATAAGGCTAGTAGCAGCACGATGAGTGGATTTAGGTACGACGATTCTAAGTGAAATAAGTCACACAGAAAAAGACACTTATCCTAAGATATCACTTATAGAGGGAATGTAAAAACCGCTACACTTGAACTGAATTGCAAAACAGAACAGAGTCACACGTTTAGGAAACACACTATGGCTGCTGAACGGGAAAGGTGAGGTGGGGTGATGCATAAAACAAGGGTTTCAAATTAGCTCCGATACCGTTCCATAAACCCAATATGTAAGAGACAAGACCTATTCCTTTTTCAGTGAACTGGACTCAACACCCCCTATTCACCGCACAAGAATATATCTGACTAGTAAGAATCCTCAAACCTATGTATTGATATCTCTCTGTAAGTGAGTCAAGGGGGTGTAAAGCGGCATAAACACAGCCGTGAAAAGCAGCTAAACCCCATTATAAAAATAAATTACTTTTCAAAACCCGTGAAACAAAGACAGTGAAAGAGAGAGAAATTCTTCCAAAATTCGTTCAGGGGCTGTGATGCAACCTGGATTGACCATATCTAGACCCACAGCTGATTGAGACATAAGGGTGGACACTCTTGGGGCTGAGAGGTTCGGTGAGGTTGGGTGAGCCAACGCAGACCCTTTCAAGTAATACTGCATGGTACCCATCCTATGGGTCCCAAATCTCCAGGTTCAAGGGCATCTTCCTACATCGAAAACAGGCATGAGAAACCCAGAAGATGGTACACCGTGTGATCGGGAAAGATTTCTAAAACGCACCTCATTTCTCATCTCCTTTTGCTCAGGTTCGCCATTCCAGCCACTTTACTAGCCATCTCCCTCCTTGGAGAATCAGCACCTTTAACCTCCTGTTCCGTACAGGTTGCAATTTGTCCTGAGGATGAACGGGAAGAGGGGGAACCAATGAGAGACTAGCTCTAGGTGTTGGGACAGGCACAGGTCACTCTATTTTCCCATCAGGAAGAAGAATTAAGCACAAGCTCAGCCTGCCCCCCAGAACCAGAAGAGGGCCTGGAGCAATCCTGCGCTTTTGCGGCCAGCTCCCAAAAAAGCGAGCTGAAAAATGGAGCTCAGGGGCACTGCAATTCACAAACCTGCAGAGTTTTAAATGATACCTCTCGTCCACAAATATATTAAGGGAAGGCAACGAAGAGGCTTTGAAAGCAAGGCAGAATTGCAGGAAACAGATTTCAGGAGGTAGATTCGAATCGCCTTGAAAGCACATGAAAAGCGGCCAAACGTGGACAATGATGCCCTTGGCCAAAAAGGGCGTATGCGTTTTTTCCTGAATATATTCAGGAAAAAACGCATACGCCCTTTTTGGCCAACCAAGCAACCTGGAAAGGCAAATCAGCGCTCCAAAGAAGTCTCGCTTCCCAGCGGGCAAAAGGGCCATGCGGAAAAAAGTGTCCAAAGCAGAAATGCAGGACCGGCCATGGAGAAATGGGAGCCTTGCTACGCTGATGGGCGGGATGTAAATTGCCAACAGCCACTCTGGAGAAGTGTACGGTGTGTCCTGAAACATCTAAAAAACACAGCTTGGAGAGCATAGGGCACTTCCACTCATGGGCGTATAAATTGGGAAAACTAAAAATCAGCAAGACACAGGCACCCCAAAGTTTAGGGCTGCTCTGTTGACAAGAACCCCCACTTCATTACACCTTAAATATCCTAGGAAAGAGAAAAATGGATAAAGAAGTTGGGGTCCTCATGTACAATGGAATATCACTCAGCCATGAAATCAACGTCATAAGGTTAGTAGCAGCACGATGAGTGGATTTAGGTACGACGATTCTAAGTGAAATAAGTCACACAGAAAAAGACACTTATCCTAAGATATCACTTATAGAGGGAATGTAAAAACCGCTACACTTGAACTGAATTGCAAAACAGAACAGAGTCACACGTTTAGGAAACACACTATGGCTGCTGAACGGGAAAGGTGAGGTGGGGTGATGCATAAAACAAGGGTTTCAAATTAGCTCCGATACCGTTCCATAAACCCAATATGTAAGAGACAAGACCTATTCCTTTTTCAGTGAACTGGACTCAACACCCCCTATTCACCGCACAAGAATATATCTGACTAGTAAGAATCCTCAAACCTATGTATTGATATCTCTCTGTAAGTGAGTCAAGGGGGTGTAAAGCGGCATAAACACAGCCGTGAAAAGCAGCTAAACCACATTATAAAAATAAATTACTTTTCAAAACCCGTGAAACAAAGACAGTGAAAGAGAGAGAAATTCTTCCAAAATTCGTTCAGGGGCTGTGATGCAACCTGGATTGACCATATCTAGACCCACAGCTGATTGAGACATAAGGGTGGACACTCATGGGGCTGAGAGGTTCGGTGAGGTTGGGTGAGCCAACGCAGACCCTTTCAAGTAATACTGCATGGTACCCATCCTATGGGTCCCAAATCTCCAGGTTCAAGGGCATCTTCCTACATCGAAAACAGGCATGAGAAACCCAGAAGATGGTACACCGTGTGATCGGGAAAGATTTCTAAAACGCACCTCATTTCTCGTCTCCTTTTGCTCAGGTTCGCCATTCCAGCCACTTTACTAGCCATCTCCCTCCTTGGAGAATCAGCACCTTTAACCTCCTGTTCCGTACAGGTTGCAATTTGTCCTGAGGATGAACGGGAAGAGGGGGAACCAATGAGAGACTAGCTCTAGGTGTTGGGACAGGCACAGGTCACTCTATTTTCCCATCAGGAAGAAGAATTAAGCACAAGCTCAGCCTGCCCCCCAGAACCAGAAGAGGGCCTGAAGCAATCCTGCGCTTTTGCGGCCAGCTCCCAAAAAAGCGAGCTGAAAAATGGAGCTCAGGGGCACTGCAATTCACAAACCTGCAGAGTTTTAAATGATACCTCTCGTCCACAAATATATTAAGGGAAGGCAACGAAGAGGCTTTGAAAGCAAGGCAGAATTGCAGGAAACAGATTTCAGGAGGTAGATTCGAATCGCCTTGAAAGCACATGAAAAGCGGCAAAACGTGGACAATGATGCCCTTGGCCAAAAAGGGCGTATGCGTTTTTTCCTGAATATATTCAGGAAAAAACGCATACGCCCTTTTTGGCCAACCAAGCAACCTGGAAAGGCAAATCAGCGCTCCAAAGAAGTCTCGCTTCCCAGCGGGCAAAAGGGCCATGCGGAAAAAAGTGTCCAAACCAGAAATGCAGGACCGGCCATGGAGAAATGGGAGCCTTGCTACGCTGATGGGTGGGATGTAAATTGCCAAAAGCCACTCTGGAGAAGTGTACGGTGTGTCCTGAAACTTCTAAAAAACACAGCTTGGAGAGCATAGGGCACTTCCACTCATGGGCGTATAAATTGGGAAAACTAAAAATCAGCAAGACACAGGCACCCCAAAGTTTAGGGCTGCTCTGTTGACAAGAACCCCCACTTCATTACACCTTAAATATCCTAGGAAAGAGAAAAATGGATAAAGAAGTTGGGGTCCTCATGTACAATGGAATATCACTCAGCCATGAAATCAACGTCATAAGGCTAGTAGCAGCACGATGAGTGGATTTAGGTACGACGATTCTAAGTGAAATAAGTCACACAGAAAAAGACACTTATCCTAAGATATCACTTATAGAGGGAATGTAAAAACCGCTACACTTGAACTGAATTGCAAAACAGAACAGAGTCACACGTTTAGGAAACACACTATGGCTGCTGAACGGGAAAGGTGAGGTGGGGTGATGCATAAAACAAGGGTTTCAAATTAGCTCCGATACCGTTCCATAAACCCAATATGTAAGAGACAAGACCTATTCCTTTTTCAGTGAACTGGACTCAACACCCCCTATTCACCGCACAAGAATATATCTGACTAGTAAGAATCCTCAAACCTATGTATTGATATCTCTCTGTAAGTGAGTCAAGGGGGTGTAAAGCGGCATAAACACAGCCGTGAAAAGCAGCTAAACCCCATTATAAAAATAAATTACTTTTCAAAACCCGTGAAACAAAGACAGTGAAAGAGAGAGAAATTCTTCCAAAATTCGTTCAGGGGCTGTGATGCAACCTGGATTGACCATATCTAGACCCACAGCTGATTGAGACATAAGGGTGGACACTCTTGGGGCTGAGAGGTTCGGTGAGGTTGGGTGAGCCAACGCAGACCCTTTCAAGTAATACTGCATGGTACCCATCCTATGGGTCCCAAATCTCCAGGTTCAAGGGCATCTTCCTACATCGAAAACAGGCATGAGAAACCCAGAAGATGGTACACCGTGTGATCGGGAAAGATTTCTAAAACGCACCTCATTTCTCATCTCCTTTTGTTCAGGTTCTCCATTCCAGCAACTTTACTAGCCATCTCCCTCCTTGGAGAATCAGCACCTTTAACCTCCTGTTCCGTACAGGTTGCAATTTGTCCTGAGGATGAACGGGAAGAGGGGGAACCAATGAGAGACTAGCTCTAGGTGTTGGGACAGGCACAGGTCACTCTATTTTCCCATCAGGAAGAAGAATTAAGCACAAGCTCAGCCTGCCCCCCAGAACCAGAAGAGGGCCTGGAGCAATCCTGCGCTTTTGCGGCCAGCTCCCAAAAAAGCGAGCTGAAAAATGGAGCTCAGGGGCACTGCAATTCACAAACCTGCAGAGTTTTAAATGATACCTCTCGTCCACAAATATATTAAGGGAAGGCAACGAAGAGGCTTTGAAAGCAAGGCAGAATTGCAGGAAACAGATTTCAGGAGGTAGATTCGAATCGCCTTGAAAGCACATGAAAAGCGGCCAAACGTGGACAATGATGCCCTTGGCCAAAAAGGGCGTATGCGTTTTTTCCTGAATATATTCAGGAAAAAACGCATACGCCCTTTTTGGCCAACCAAGCAACCTGGAAAGGCAAATCAGCGCTCCAAAGAAGTCTCGCTTCCCAGCGGGCAAAAGGGCCATGCGGAAAAAAGTGTCCAAACCAGAAATGCAGGACCGGCCATGGAGAAATGGGAGCCTTGCTACGCTGATGGGTGGGATGTAATTTGCCAAAAGCCACTCTGGAGAAGTGTACGGTGTGTCCTGAAACATCTAAAAAACACAGCTTGGAGAGCATAGGGCACTTCCACTCATGGGCGTATAAATTGGGAAAACTAAAAATCAGCAAGACACAGGCACCCCAAAGTTTAGGGCTGCTCTGTTGACAAAAACCCCCACTTCATTACACCTTAAATATCCTAGGAAAGAGAAAAATGGATAAAGAAGTTGGGGTCCTCATGTACAATGGAATATCACTCAGCCATGAAATCAACGTCATAAGGCTAGTAGCAGCACGATGAGTGGATTTAGGTACGACGATTCTAAGTGAAATAAGTCACACAGAAAAAGACACTTATCCTAAGATATCACTTATAGAGGGAATGTAAAAACCGCTACACTTGAACTGAATTGCAAAACAGAACAGAGTCACACGTTTAGGAAACACACTATGGCTGCTGAACGGGAAAGGTGAGGTGGGGTGATGCATAAAACAAGGGTTTCAAATTAGCTCCGATACCGTTCCATAAACCCAATATGTAAGAGACAAGACCTATTCCTTTTTCAGTGAACTGGACTCAACACCCCCTATTCACCGCACAAGAATATATCTGACTAGTAAGAATCCTCAAACCTATGTATTGATATCTCTCTGTAAGTGAGTCAAGGGGGTGTAAAGCGGCATAAACACAGCCGTGAAAAGCAGCTAAACCCCATTATAAAAATAAATTACTTTTCAAAACCCGTGAAACAAAGACAGTGAAAGAGAGAGAAATTCTTCCAAAATTCGTTCAGGGGCTGTGATGCAACCTGGATTGACCATATCTAGACCCACAGCTGATTGAGACATAAGGGTGGACACTCTTGGGGCCGAGAGGTTCGGTGAGGTTGGGTGAGCCAACGCAGACCCTTTCAAGTAATACTGCATGGTACCCATCCTATGGGTCCCAAATCTCCAGGTTCAAGGGCATCTTCCTACATCGAAAACAGGCATGAGAAACCCAGAAGATGGTACACCGTGTGATCGGGAAAGATTTCTAAAACGCACCTCATTTCTCATCTCCTTTTGCTCAGGTTCGCCATTCCAGCCACTTTACTAGCCATCTCCCTCCTTGGAGAATCAGCACCTTTAACCTCCTGTTCCATACAGGTTGCAATTTGTCATGAGGATGAACGGGAAGAGGGGGAACCAATGAGAGATTAGCTCTAGGTGTTGGGACAGGCACAGGTCACTCTATTTTCCCATCAGGAAGAAGAATTAAGCACAAGCTCAGCCTGCCCCCCAGAACCAGAAGAGGGCCTGAAGCAATCCTGCGCTTTTGCGGCCAGCTCCCAAAAAAGCGAGTTGAAAAATGGAGCTCAGGGGCACTGCAATTCACAAACCTGCAGAGTTTTAAATGATACCTCTCGTCCACAAATATATTAAGGGAAGGCAACGAAGAGGCTTTGAAAGCAAGGCAGAATTGCAGGAAACAGATTTCAGGAGGTAGATTCGAATCGCCTTGAAAGCACATGAAAAGCGGCAAAACGTGGACAATGATGCCCTTGGCCAAAAAGGGCGTATGCGTTTTTTCCTGAATATATTCAGGAAAAAACGCATACGCCCTTTTTGGCCAACCAAGCAACCTGGAAAGGAAAATCAGCGCTCCAAAGAAGTCTCGCTTCCCAGCGGGCAAAAGGGCCATGCGGAAAAAAGTGTCCAAACCAGAAATGCAGGACCGGCCATGGAGAAATGGGAGCCTTGCTACGCTGATGGGTGGGATGTAAATTGCCGACAGCCACTCTGGAGAAGTGTACGGTATGTCCTGAAACATCTAAAAAACACAGCTTGGAGAGCATAGGGCACTTCCACTCATGGGCGTATAAATTGGGAAAACTAAAAATCAGCAAGACACAGGCACCCCAAAGTTTAGGGCTGCTCTGTTGACAAGAACCCCCACTTCATTACACCTTAAATATACTAGGAAAGAGAAAAATGGATAAAGAAGTTGGGGTCCTCATGTACAATGGAATATCACTCAGCCATGAAATCAACGTCATAAGGCTAGTAGCAGCACGATGAGTGGATTTAGGTACGACGATTCTAAGTGAAATAAGTCACACAGAAAAAGACACTTATCATAAGATATCACTTAGAGAGGGAATGTAAAAACCGCTACACTTGAACTGAATTACAAAACAGAACAGAGTCACACGTTTAGAAAACACACTATGGCTGCTGAACGGGAAAGGTGATGTGGGGTGATGCATAAAACAAGGGTTTCAAATTAGCTCCGATACCGTTCCATAAACCCAATATGTAAGAGACAAGACCTATTCCTTTTTCAGTGTACTGGACTCAACACCCCCTATTCACCGCACAAGAATATATCTGACTAGTACGAATCCTCAAACCTATGTATTGATATCTCTCTGTAAGTGAGTCAAGGGGGTGTAAAGCGGCATAAACACAGCCGTGAAAAGCAGCTAAACCCCATTATAAAAATAAATTACTTTTCAAAACCCGTGAAACAAAGACAGTGAAAGAGAGAGAAATTCTTCCAAAATTCGTTCAGGGGCTGTGATGCAACCTGGATTGACCATATCTAGACCCACAGCTGATTGAGACATAAGGGTGGACACTCTTGGGGCTGAGAGGTTCGGTGAGGTTGGGTGAGCCAACGCAGACCCTTTCAAGTAATACTGCATGGTACCCATCCTATGGGTCCCAAATCTCCAGGTTCAAGGGCATCTTCCTACATCGAAAACAGGCATGAGAAACCCAGAAGATGGTACACCGTTGATCGGGAAAGATTTCTAAAACGCACCTCATTTCTCATCTCCTTTTGCTCAGGTTCGCCATTCTAGCCACTTTACTAGCCATCTCCCTCCTTGGAGAATCAGCACCTTTAACCTCCTGTTCCATACAGGTTGCAATTTGTCATGAGGATGAACGGGAAGAGGGGGAACCAATGAGAGACTAGCTCTAGGTGTTGGGACAGGCACAGGTCACTCTATTTTCCCATCAGGAAGAAGAATTAAGCACAAGCTCAGCCTGCCCCCCAGAACCAGAAGAGGGTCTGAAGCAATCCTGCGCTTTTGCGGCCAGCTCCCAAAAAAGCGAGCTGAAAAATGGAGCTCAGGGGCACTGCAATTCACAAACCTGCAGAGTTTTAAATGATACCTCTCGTCCACAAATATATTAAGGGAAGGCAACGAAGAGGCTTTGAAAGCAAGGCAGAATTGCAGGAAACAGATTTCAGGAGGTAGATTCGAATCGCCTTGAAAGCACATGAAAAGCGGCAAAACGTGGACAATGATGCCCTTGGCCAAAAAGGGCGTATGCGTTTTTTCCTGAATATATTCAGGAAAAAACGCATACGCCCTTTTTGGCCAACCAAGCAACCTGGAAAGGCCAATCAGCGCTCCAAAGAAGTCTCGCTTCCCAGCGGGCAAAAGGGCCATGCGGAAAAAAGTGTCCAAACCAGAAATGCAGGACCGGCCATGGAGAAATGGGAGCCTTGCTACGCTGATGGGTGGGATGTAAATTGCCGACAGCCACTCTGGAGAAGTGTACGGTGTGTCCTGAAACATCTAAAAAACACAGCTTGGAGAGCATAGGGCACTTCCACTCATGGGCGTATAAATTGGGAAAACTAAAAATCAGCAAGACACAGGCACCCCAAAGTTTAGGGCTGCTCTGTTGACAAGAACCCCCACTTCATTACACCTTAAATATCCTAGGAAAGAGAAAAATGGATAAAGAAGTTGGGGTCCTCATGTACAATGGAATATCACTCAGCCATGAAATCAACGTCATAAGGCTAGTAGCAGCACGATGAGTGGATTTAGGTACGACGATTCTAAGTGAAATAAGTCACACAGAAAAAGACACTTATCCTAAGATATCACTTATAGAGGGAATGTAAAAACCGCTACACTTGAACTGAATTGCAAAACAGAACAGAGTCACACGTTTAGGAAACACACTATGGCTGCTGAACGGGAAAGGTGAGGTGGGGTGATGCATAAAACAAGGGTTTCAAATTAGCTCCGATACCGTTCCATAAACCCAATATGTAAGAGACAAGACCTATTCCTTTTTCAGTGAACTGGACTCAACACCCCCTATTCACCGCACAAGAATATATCTGACTAGTAAGAATCCTCAAACCTATGTATTGATATCTCTCTGTAAGTGAGTCAAGGGGGTGTAAAGCGGCATAAACACAGCCGTGAAAAGCAGCTAAACCCCATTATAAAAATAAATTACTTTTCAAAACCCGTGAAACAAAGACAGTGAAAGAGAGAGAAATTCTTCCAAAATTCGTTCAGGGGCTGTGATGCAACCTGGATTGACCATATCTAGACCCACAGCTGATTGAGACATAAGGGTGGACACTCTTGGGGCTGAGAGGTTCGGTGAGGTTGGGTGAGCCAACGCAGACCCTTTCAAGTAATACTGCATGGTACCCATCCTATGGGTCCCAAATCTCCAGGTTCAAGGGCATCTTCCTACATCGAAAACAGGCATGAGAAACCCAGAAGATGGTACACCGTGTGATCGGGAAAGATTTCTAAAACGCACCTCATTTCTCATCTCCTTTTGCTCAGGTTCTCCATTCCAGCAACTTTACTAGCCATCTCCCTCCTTGGAGAATCAGCACCTTTAACCTCCTGTTCCGTACAGGTTGCAATTTGTCCTGAGGATGAACGGGAAGAGGGGGAACCAATGAGAGACTAGCTCTAGGTGTTGGGACAGGCACAGGTCACTCTATTTTCCCATCAGGAAGAAGAATTAAGCACCAGCTCAGCCTGCCCCCCAGAACCAGAAGAGGGCCTGAAGCAATCCTGCGCTTTTGCGGCCAGCTCCCAAAAAAGCGAGCTGAAAAATGGAGCTCAGGGGCACTGCAATTCACAAACCTGCAGAGTTTTAAATGATACCTCTCGTCCACAAATATATTAAGGGAAGGCAACGAAGAGGCTTTGAAAGCAAGCAGAATTGCAGGAAACAGATTTCAGGAGGTAGATTCGAATCGTCTTGAAAGCACATGAAAAGCGGCAAAACGTGGACAATGATGCCCTTGGCCAAAAAGGGCGTATGCGTTTTTTCCTGAATATATTCAGGAAAAAACGCATACGCCCTTTTTGGCCAACCAAGCAACCTGGAAAGGCAAATCAGCGCTCCAAAGAAGTCTGGCTTCCCAGCGGGCAAAAGGGCCATGCGGAAAAAAGTGTCCAAACCAGAAATGCAGGACCGACCATGGAGAAATGGGAGCCTTGCTACGCTGATGGGTGGGATGTAAATTGCCAACAGCCACTCTGGAGAAGTGTACGGTGTGTTCTGAAACATCTAAAAAACACAGCTTGGAGAGCATAGGGCACTTCCACTCATGGGCGTATAAATTGGGAAAACTAAAAATCAGCAAGACACAGGCACCCCAAAGTTTAGGGCTGCTCTGTTGACAAGAACCCCCACTTCATTACACCTTAAATATCCTAGGAAAGAGAAAAATGGATAAAGAAGTTGTGGTCCTCATGTACAATGGAATATCACTCAGCCATGAAATCAACGTCATAAGGCTAGTAGCAGCACGATGAGTGGATTTAGGTACGACGATTCTAAGTGAAATAAGTCACACAGATAAAGACACTTATCCTAAGATATCACTTATGGAGGGAATGTAAAAACCGCTACACATGAACTGAATTGCAAAACAGAACAGAGTCACACGTTTAGGAAACACACTATGGCTGCTGAACGGGAAAGGTGAGGTGGGGTGATGCATAAAACAAGGGTTTCAAATTAGCTCCGATACCGTGCCATAAACCCAATATGTAAGAGACAAGACCTATTCCTTTTTCAGTGAACTGGACTCAACACCCCCTATTCACCGCACAAGAATATATCTGACTAGTAAGAATCTTCAAACCTATGTATTGATATCTCTCTGTAAGTGAGTCAAGGGGGTGTAAAGCGGCATAAACACAGCCGTGAAAAGCAGCTAAACCCCATTATAAAAATAAATTACTTTTCAAAACCCGTGAAACAAAGACAGTGAAAGAGAGAGAAATTCTTACAAAATTCGTTCAGGGGCTGTGATGCAACCTGGATTGACCATATCTAGACCCACAGCTGATTGAGACATAAGGGTGGACACTCTTGGGGCTGAGAGGTTCGGTGAGGTTGGGTGAGCCAACGCAGACACTTTCAAGTAATACTGCATGGTACCCATCCCATGGGTCCCAAATCTCCAGGTTCAATGGCATCTTCCTACATCGAAAACAGGCATGAGAAACCCAGAAGATGGTACACCGTGTGATCGGGAAAGATTTCTAAAACGCACCTCATTTCTCATCTCCTTTGCTCGGGTTCGCCATTCCAGCCGATTTACTAGCCCATCTCCCTCCTTGGAGAATCAGCACCTTTAACCTCCTGTTCCGTACAGGTTGCAATTTGTCCTGAGGATGAACGGGAAGAGGGGGAACCAATGAGAGACTAGCTCTAGGTGTTGGGACAGGCACAGGTCACTCTATTTTCCCATCAGGAAGAAGAATTAAGCACAAGCTCAGCCTGCCCCCCAGAACCAGAAGAGGCCCTGAAGCAATCCTGCGCTTTTGCGGCCAGCTCCCAAAAAAGCGAGCTGAAAAATGGAGCTCAGGGGCACTGCAATTCACAAACCTGCAGAGTTTTAAAATGATACCTCTCGTCCACAAATATATTAAGGGAAGGCAACGAAGAGGCTTTGAAAGCAAGGCAGAATTGCAGGAAACAGATTTCAGGAGGTAGATTCGAATCGCCTTGAAAGCACCTGAAGAGCGGCAAAACGTGGACAATGATGCCCTTGGCCAAAAAGGGCGTATGCGTTTTTTCCTGAATATATTCAGGAAAAAACGCATACGCCCTTTTTGGCCAACCAAGCAACCTGGAAAGGCAAATCAGCGGTCCAAAGAAGTCTGGCTTCCCAGCGGGCAAAAGGGCCATGTGGAAAAAAGTGTCCAAACCAGAAATGCAGGACCGGCCATGGAGAAATGGGAGCCTTGCTACGCTGATGGGTGGGATGTAAATTGCCAACAGCCACTCTGGAGAAGGGTACGGTGTGTTCCGAAACATCTAAAAAACACAGCTTGGAGAGCATAGGGCACTTCCACTCATGGGCGTATAAATTGGGAAAATTAAAAATCAGCAAGACACAGGCACCCCAAAGTTTAGGGCTGCTCTGTTGGAAAGAACCCCCACTTCACTACACCTTAAATATCCTAAGAAAGAGAAAAATGGATAAAGAAGTTGTGGTCCTCATGTACAATGGAATATCACTCAGCCATGAAATCAACGTCATAAGGCTAGTAGCAGCATGATGAGTGGATTTAGGTATGACGATTCTAAGTGAAATAAGTCACACAGAAAAAGACACTTATCCTAAGATATCACTTATAGAGGGAATGTAAAAACCGCTACACTTGAACTGAATTGCAAAACAGAACAGAGTCACACGTTTAGGAAACACACTATGGCTGCTGAACGGGAAAGGTGAGGTGGGGTGATGCATAAAACAAGGGTTTCAAATTAGCTCCGATACCGTTCCATAAACCCAATATGTAAGAGACAAGACCTATTCCTTTTTCAGTGAACTGGACTCAACACCCCCTATTCACCGCACAAGAATATATCTGACTAGTAAGAATCTTCAAACCTATGTATTGATATCTCTCTGTAAGTGAGTCAAGGGGGTGTAAAGCGGCCTAAACACCGCCGTGAAAAGCAGCTAAACCCCATTATAAAAATAAATTACTTTTCAAAACCCGTGAAACAAAGACAGTGAAAGAGAGAGAAATTCTTCCAAAATTCGTTCAGGGGCTGTGATGCAACCTGGATTGACCATATCTAGACCCACAGCTGATTGAGACTTAAGGGTGGACACTCTTGGGGCTGAGAGGTTCGGTGAGGTTGGGTGAGCCAACGCAGACCCTTTCAAGTAATACTGCATGGTACCCATCCCATGGGTCCCAAATCTCCAGGTTCAAGGGCATCTTCCTACTTCGAAAACAGGCATGAGAAACCCAGAAGATGGTACACCGTGTGATCGGGAAAGGTTTCTAAAACGCACCTCATTTCTCATCTCCTTTTGCTCAGGTTCGCCATTCCAGCCACTTTACTAGCCATCTCCCTCCTTGCAGAATCAGCACCTTTAACCTCCTGTTCCGTACAGGTTGCAATTTGTCCTGAGGATGAACAGGAAGAGGGGGAACCAATGAGAGACTAGCTCTAGGTGTTGGGACAGGCACAGGTCACTCTATTTTCCCATCAGGAAGAAGAATTAAGCACTAGCTCAGCCTGCCCCCCAGAACCAGAAGAGGGCCTGAAGCAATCCTGCGCTTTTGCGGCCAGCTCCCAAAAAAGCGAGTGGAAAAATGGAGCTCAGGGGCACTGCAATTCACAAACCTGCAGAGTTTTAAATGATACCTCTCGTCCACAAATATATTAAGGGAAGGCAACGAAGAGGCTTTGAAAGCAAGGCAGAATTGCAGGAAACAGATTTCAGGAGGTAGATTCGAATCGCCTTGAAAGCACATGAAAAGCGGCAAAACGTGGACAATGATGCCCTTGGCCAAAAAGGGCGTATGCGTTTTTTCCTGAATATATTCAGGAAAAAACGCATACGCCCTTTTTGGCCAACCAAGCCACCTGGAAAGGCAAATCAGCGCTCCAAAGAAGTCTCCCTTCCCAGCGGGCAAAAGGGCCATGCGGAAAAAAGTGTCCAAAGCAGAAATGCAAGACCGGCCATGGAGAAATGGGAACCTTGCTACGCTGATGGGCGGGATGTAAATTGCCAACAGCCACTCTGGAGAAGTGTACGGTGTGTCCTGAAACATCTAAAAAACAGAGCTTGGAGAGCATAGGGCACTTCCACTCATGGGCGTATAAATTGGGAAAACTAAAAATCAGCAAGACACAGGCACCCCAAAGTTTAGGGCTGCTCTGTTGACAAGAACCCCCACTTCATTACACCTTAAATATCCTAGGAAAGAGAAAAATGGATAAAGAAGTTGTGATCCTCATGTACAATGGAATATCACTCAGCCATGAAATCAACGTCATAAGGCTAGTAGCAGCACGATGAGTGGATTTAGGTACGATGATTCTAAGTGAAATAAGTCACACAGAAAAAGACACTTATCCTAAGATATCACTTATAGAGGGAATGTAAAAAATGCTACACTTGAACTGAATTGCAAAACAGAACAGAGTCACACGTTTAGGAAACACACTATGGCTGCTGAACGGGAAAGGTGAGGTGGGGTGATGCATAAAACAAGGGTTTCAAATTAGCTCCGATACCGTTCCATAAACCCAATATGTAAGAGACAAGACCTATTCCTTTTTCAGTGAACTGGACTCAACACCCCCTATTCACCGCACAAGAATATATCTGACTAGTAAGAATCTTCAAACCTATGTATTGATATCTCTCTGTAAGTGAGTCAAGGGGGTGTAAAGCGGCATAAACACAGCCGTGAAAAGCAGCTAAACCCCATTATAAAAATAAATTACTTTTCAAAACCCGTGAAACAAAGACAGTGAAAGAGAGAGAAATTCTTACAAAATTCGTTCAGGGGCTGTGATGCAACCTGGATTGACCATATCTAGACCCACAGCTGATTGAGACATAAGGGTGGACACTCTTGGGGCTGAGAGGTTCGGTGAGGTTGGGTGAGCCAACGCAGACCCTTTCAAGTAATACTGCATGGTACCCATCCTATGGGTCCCAAATCTCCAGGTTCAAGGGCATCTTCCTACATCGAAAACAGGCATGAGAAACCCAGAAGATGGTACACCGTTGATCGGGAAAGATTTCTAAAACGCACCTCATTTCTCATCTCCTTTTGCTCAGGTTCGCCATTCCAGCCACTTTACTAGCCATCTCCCTCCTTGGAGAATCAGCACCTTTAACCTCCTGTTCCATACAGGTTGCAATTTGTCATGAGGATGAACGGGAAGAGGGGGAACCAATGAGAGACTAGCTCTAGGTGTTGGGACAGGCACAGGTCACTCTATTTTCCCATCAGGAAGAAGAATTAAGCACAAGCTCAGCCTGCCCCCCAGAACCAGAAGAGGGCCTGAAGCAATCCTGCGCTTTTGCGGCCAGCTCCCAAAAAAGCGAGCTGAAAAATGGAGCTCAGGGGCACTGCAATTCACAAACCTGCAGAGTTTTAAATGATACCTCTCGTCCACAAATATATTAAGGGAAGGCAACGAAGAGGCTTTGAAAGCAAGGCAGAATTGCAGGAAACAGATTTCAGGAGGTAGATTCGAATCGCCTTGAAAGCACATGAAAAGCGGCCAAACGTGGACAATGATGCCCTTGGCCAAAAAGGGCGTATGCGTTTTTTCCTGAATATATTCAGGAAAAAACGCATACGCCCTTTTTGGCCAACCAAGCCACCTGGAAAGGCAAATCAGCGCTCCAAAGAAGTCTCCCTTCCCAGCGGGCAAAAGGGCCATGCGGAAAAAAGTGTCCAAAGCAGAAATGCAAGACCGGCCATGGAGAAATGGGAACCTTGCTACGCTGATGGGCGGGATGTAAATTGCCAACAGCCACTCTGGAGAAGTGTACGGTGTGTCCTGAAACATCTAAAAAACAGAGCTTGGAGAGCATAGGGCACTTCCACTCATGGGCGTATAAATTGGGAAAACTAAAAATCAGCAAGACACAGGCACCCCAAAGTTTAGGGCTGCTCTGTTGACAAGAACCCCCACTTCATTACACCTTAAATATCCTAGGAAAGAGAAAAATGGATAAAGAAGTTGTGATCCTCATGTACAATGGAATATCACTCAGCCATGAAATCAACGTCATAAGGCTAGTAGCAGCACGATGAGTGGATTTAGGTACGATGATTCTAAGTGAAATAAGTCACACAGAAAAAGACACTTATCCTAAGATATCACTTATAGAGGGAATGTAAAAAATGCTACACTTGAACTGAATTGCAAAACAGAACAGAGTCACACGTTTAGGAAACACACTATGGCTGCTGAACGGGAAAGGTGAGGTGGGGTGATGCATAAAACAAGGGTTTCAAATTAGCTCCGATACCGTTCCATAAACCCAATATGTAAGAGACAAGACCTATTCCTTTTTCAGTGAACTGGACTCAACACCCCCTATTCACCGCACAAGAATATATCTGACTAGTAAGAATCTTCAAACCTATGTATTGATATCTCTCTGTAAGTGAGTCAAGGGGGTGTAAAGCGGCATAAACACAGCCGTGAAAAGCAGCTAAACCCCATTATAAAAATAAATTACTTTTCAAAACCCGTGAAACAAAGACAGTGAAAGAGAGAGAAATTCTTACAAAATTCGTTCAGGGGCTGTGATGCAACCTGGATTGACCATATCTAGACCCACAGCTGATTGAGACATAAGGGTGGACACTCTTGGGGCTGAGAGGTTCGGTGAGGTTGGGTGAGCCAACGCAGACCCTTTCAAGTAATACTGCATGGTACCCATCCTATGGGTCCCAAATCTCCAGGTTCAAGGGCATCTTCCTACATCGAAAACAGGCATGAGAAACCCAGAAGATGGTACACCGTTGATCGGGAAAGATTTCTAAAACGCACCTCATTTCTCATCTCCTTTTGCTCAGGTTCGCCATTCCAGCCACTTTACTAGCCATCTCCCTCCTTGGAGAATCAGCACCTTTAACCTCCTGTTCCATACAGGTTGCAATTTGTCATGAGGATGAACGGGAAGAGGGGGAACCAATGAGAGACTAGCTCTAGGTGTTGGGACAGGCACAGGTCACTCTATTTTCCCATCAGGAAGAAGAATTAAGCACAAGCTCAGCCTGCCCCCCAGAACCAGAAGAGGGCCTGAAGCAATCCTGCGCTTTTGCGGCCAGCTCCCAAAAAAGCGAGCTGAAAAATGGAGCTCAGGGGCACTGCAATTCACAAACCTGCAGAGTTTTAAATGATACCTCTCGTCCACAAATATATTAAGGGAAGGCAACGAAGAGGCTTTGAAAGCAAGGCAGAATTGCAGGAAACAGATTTCAGGAGGTAGATTCGAATCGCCTTGAAAGCACATGAAAAGCGGCCAAACGTGGACAATGATGCCCTTGGCCAAAAAGGGCGTATGCGTTTTTTCCTGAATATATTCAGGAAAAAACGCATACGCCCTTTTTGGCCAACCAAGCCACCTGGAAAGGCAAATCAGCGCTCCAAAGAAGTCTCCCTTCCCAGCGGGCAAAAGGGCCATGCGGAAAAAAGTGTCCAAAGCAGAAATGCAAGACCGGCCATGGAGAAATGGGAACCTTGCTACGCTGATGGGCGGGATGTAAATTGCCAACAGCCACTCTGGAGAAGTGTACGGTGTGTCCTGAAACATCTAAAAAACAGAGCTTGGAGAGCATAGGGCACTTCCACTCATGGGCGTATAAATTGGGAAAACTAAAAATCAGCAAGACACAGGCACCCCAAAGTTTAGGGCTGCTCTGTTGACAAGAACCCCCACTTCATTACACCTTAAATATCCTAGGAAAGAGAAAAATGGATAAAGAAGTTGTGATCCTCATGTACAATGGAATATCACTCAGCCATGAAATCAACGTCATAAGGCTAGTAGCAGCACGATGAGTGGATTTAGGTACGATGATTCTAAGTGAAATAAGTCACACAGAAAAAGACACTTATCCTAAGATATCACTTATAGAGGGAATGTAAAAAATGCTACACTTGAACTGAATTGCAAAACAGAACAGAGTCACACGTTTAGGAAACACACTATGGCTGCTGAACGGGAAAGGTGAGGTGGGGTGATGCATAAAACAAGGGTTTCAAATTAGCTCCGATACCGTTCCATAAACCCAATATGTAAGAGACAAGACCTATTCCTTTTTCAGTGAACTGGACTCAACACCCCCTATTCACCGCACAAGAATATATCTGACTAGTAAGAATCTTCAAACCTATGTATTGATATCTCTCTGTAAGTGAGTCAAGGGGGTGTAAAGCGGCATAAACACAGCCGTGAAAAGCAGCTAAACCCCATTATAAAAATAAATTACTTTTCAAAACCCGTGAAACAAAGACAGTGAAAGAGAGAGAAATTCTTACAAAATTCGTTCAGGGGCTGTGATGCAACCTGGATTGACCATATCTAGACCCACAGCTGATTGAGACATAAGGGTGGACACTCTTGGGGCTGAGAGGTTCGGTGAGGTTGGGTGAGCCAACGCAGACCCTTTCAAGTAATACTGCATGGTACCCATCCTATGGGTCCCAAATCTCCAGGTTCAAGGGCATCTTCCTACATCGAAAACAGGCATGAGAAACCCAGAAGATGGTACACCGTTGATCGGGAAAGATTTCTAAAACGCACCTCATTTCTCATCTCCTTTTGCTCAGGTTCGCCATTCCAGCCACTTTACTAGCCATCTCCCTCCTTGGAGAATCAGCACCTTTAACCTCCTGTTCCATACAGGTTGCAATTTGTCATGAGGATGAACGGGAAGAGGGGGAACCAATGAGAGACTAGCTCTAGGTGTTGGGACAGGCACAGGTCACTCTATTTTCCCATCAGGAAGAAGAATTAAGCACAAGCTCAGCCTGCCCCCCAGAACCAGAAGAGGGCCTGAAGCAATCCTGCGCTTTTGCGGCCAGCTCCCAAAAAAGCGAGCTGAAAAATGGAGCTCAGGGGCACTGCAATTCACAAACCTGCAGAGTTTTAAATGATACCTCTCGTCCACAAATATATTAAGGGAAGGCAACGAAGAGGCTTTGAAAGCAAGGCAGAATTGCAGGAAACAGATTTCAGGAGGTAGATTCGAATCGCCTTGAAAGCACATGAAAAGCGGCCAAACGTGGACAATGATGCCCTTGGCCAAAAAGGGCGTATGCGTTTTTTCCTGAATATATTCAGGAAAAAACGCATACGCCCTTTTTGGCCAACCAAGCAACCTGGAAAGGCAAATCAGCGCTCCAAAGAAGTCTCGCTTCCCAGCGGGCAAAAGGGCCATGCGGAAAAAAGTGTCCAAACCAGAAATGCAGGACCGGCCATGGAGAAATGGGAGCCTTGCTACGCTGATGGGTGGGATGTAAATTGCCAAAAGCCACTCTGGAGAAGTGTACGGTGTGTCCTGAAACATCTAAAAAACACAGCTTGGAGAGCATAGGGCACTTCCACTCATGGGCGTATAAATTGGGAAAACTAAAAATCAGCAAGACACAGGCACCCCAAAGTTTAGGGCTGCTCTGTTGACAAGAACCCCCACTTCATTACACCTTAAATATACTAGGAAAGAGAAAAATGGATAAAGAAGTTGGGGTCCTCATGTACAATGGAATATCACTCAGCCATGAAATCAACGTCATAAGGCTAGTAGCAGCACGATGAGTGGATTTAGGTACGACGATTCTAAGTGAAATAAGTCACACAGAAAAAGACACTTATCCTAAGATATCACTTAGAGAGGGAATGTAAAAACCGCTACACTTGAACTGAATTACAAAACAGAACAGAGTCACACGTTTAGAAAACACACTATGGCTGCTGAACGGGAAAGGTGATGTGGGGTGATGCATAAAACAAGGGTTTCAAATTAGCTCCGATACCGTTCCATAAACCCAATATGTAAGAGACAAGACCTATTCCTTTTTCAGTGTACTGGACTCAACACCCCCTATTCACCGCACAAGAATATATCTGACTAGTAAGAATCCTCAAACCTATGTATTGATATCTCTCTGTAAGTGAGTCAAGGGGGTGTAAAGCGGCATAAACACAGCCGTGAAAAGCAGCTAAACCCCATTATAAAAATAAATTACTTTTCAAAACCCGTGAAACAAAGACAGTGAAAGAGAGAGAAATTCTTCCAAAATTCGTTCAGGGGCTGTGATGCAACCTGGATTGACCATATCTAGACCCACAGCTGATTGAGACATAAGGGTGGACACTCTTGGGGCTGAGAGGTTCGGTGAGGTTGGGTGAGCCAACGCAGACCCTTTCAAGTAATACTGCATGGTACCCATCCTATGGGTCCCAAATCTCCAGGTTCAAGGGCATCTTCCTACATCGAAAACAGGCATGAGAAACCCAGAAGATGGTACACCGTTGATCGGGAAAGATTTCTAAAACGCACCTCATTTCTCATCTCCTTTTGCTCAGGTTCGCCATTCCAGCCACTTTACTAGCCATCTCCCTCCTTGGAGAATCAGCACCTTTAACCTCCTGTTCTGTACAGGTTGCAATTTGTCCTGAGGATGAACGGGAAGAGGGGGAACCAATGAGAGACTAGCTCTAGGTGTTGGGACAGGCACAGGTCACTCTATTTTCCCATCAGGAAGAAGAATTAAGCACAAGCTCAGCCTGCCCCCCAGAACCAGAAGAGGGTCTGAAGCAATCCTGCGCTTTTGCGGCCAGCTCCCAAAAAAGCGAGCTGAAAAATGGAGCTCAGGGGCACTGCAATTCACAAACCTGCAGAGTTTTAAATGATACCTCTCGTCCACAAATATATTAAGGGAAGGCAACGAAGAGGCTTTGAAAGCAAGGCAGAATTGCAGGAAACAGATTTCAGGAGGTAGATTCGAATCGCCTTGAAAGCACATGAAAAGCGGCAAAACGTGGACAATGATGCCCTTGGCCAAAAAGGGCGTATGCGTTTTTTCCTGAATATATTCAGGAAAAAACGCATACGCCCTTTTTGGCCAACCAAGCAACCTGGAAAGGCCAATCAGCGCTCCAAAGAAGTCTCGCTTCCCAGCGGGCAAAAGGGCCATGCGGAAAAAAGTGTCCAAACCAGAAATGCAGGACCGGCCATGGAGAAATGGGAGCCTTGCTACGCTGATGGGTGGGATGTAAATTGCCAAAAGCCACTCTGGAGAAGTGTACGGTGTGTCCTGAAACATCTAAAAAACACAGCTTGGAGAGCATAGGGCACTTCCACTCATGGGCGTATAAATTGGGAAAACTAAAAATCAGCAAGACACAGGCACCCCAAAGTTTAGGGCTGCTCTGTTGACAAGAACCCCCACTTCATTACACCTTAAATATCCTAGGAAAGAGAAAAATGGATAAAGAAGTTGGGGTCCTCATGTACAATGGAATATCACTCAGCCATGAAATCAACGTCATAAGGCTAGTAGCAGCACGATGAGTGGATTTAGGTACGACGATTCTAAGTGAAATAAGTCACACAGAAAAAGACACTTATCCTAAGATATCACTTATAGAGGGAATGTAAAAACCGCTACACTTGAACTGAATTGCAAAACAGAACAGAGTCACACGTTTAGGAAACACACTATGGCTGCTGAACGGGAAAGGTGAGGTGGGGTGATGCATAAAACAAGGGTTTCAAATTAGCTCAGATACCGTTCCATAAACCCAATATGTAAGAGACAAGACCTATTCCTTTTTCAGTGAACTGGACTCAACACCCCCTATTCACCGCACAAGAATATATCTGACTAGTAAGAATCCTCAAACCTATGTATTGATATCTCTCTGTAAGTGTGTCAAGGGGGTGTAAAGCGGCATAAACACAGCCGTGAAAAGCAGCTAAACCCCATTATAAAAATAAATTACTTTTCAAAACCCGTGAAACAAAGACAGTGAAAGAGAGAGAAATTCTTACAAAATTCGTTCAGGGGCTGTGATGCAACCTGGATTGACCATATCTAGACCCACAGATGATTGAGACTTAAGGGTGGACACTCTTGGGGCTGAGAGGTTCGGTGAGGTTGGGTGAGCCAACGCAGACCCTTTCAAGTAATACTGCATGGTACCCATCCCATGGGTCCCAAATCTCCAGGTTCAAGGGCATCTTCCTACATCGAAAACAGGCATGAGAAACCCAGAAGATGGTACACCGTGTGATCGGGAAAGGTTTCTAAAACGCACCTCATTTCTCATCTCCTTTTGCTCAGGTTCGCCATTCCAGCCACTTTACTAGCCATCTCCCTCCTTGGAGAATCAGCACCTTTAACCTCCTGTTCCGTACAGGTTGCAATTTGTCCTGAGGATGAACGGGAAGAGGGGGAACCAATGAGAGACTAGCTCTAGGTGTTGGGACAGGCACAGGTCACTCTATTTTCCCATCAGGAAGAAGAATTAAGCACAAGCTCAGCCTGCCCCCCAGAACCAGAAGAGGGCCTGAAGCAATCCTGCGCTTTTGCGGCCAGCTCCCAAAAAAGCGAGTTGAAGAATGGAGCTCAGGGGCACTGCAATTCACAAACCTGCAGAGTTTTAAATGATACCTCTCGTCCACAAATATATTAAGGGAAGGCAACGAAGAGGCTTTGAAAGCAAGGCAGAATTGCAGGAAACAGATTTCAGGAGGTAGATTCGAATCGCCTTGAAAGCACATGAAAAGCGGCAAAACGTGGACAATGATGCCCTTGGCCAAAAAGGGCGTATGCGTTTTTTCCTGAATATATTCAGGAAAAAACGCATACGCCCTTTTTGGCCAACCAAGCAACCTGGAAAAGCAAATCAGCGCTCCAAAGAAGTCTGGCTTCCCAGTGGGCAAAAGGGCCATGCGGAAAAAAGTGTCCAAACCAGAAATGCAGGACCGGCCATGGAGAAATGGGAGCCTTGCTACGCTGATGAGTGGGATGTAAATTGCCAACAGCCACTCTGGAGAAGTGTACGGTGTGTTCTGAAACATCTAAAAAACACAGCTTGGAGAGCATAGGGCACTTCCACTCATGGGCGTATAAATTGGGAAAACTAAAAATCAGCAAGACACAGGCACCCCAAAGTTTAGGGCTGCTCTGTTGACAAGAACCCCCACTTCATTACACCTTAAATATCCTAGGAAAGAGAAAAATGGATAAAGAAGTTGTGGTCCTCATGTACAATGCAATATCACTCAGCCAAGAAATCAACGTCATAAGGCTAGTAGCAGCACGATGAGTGGATTTAGGTACGACGATTCTAAGTGAAATAAGTCACACAGATAAAGACACTTATCCTAAGATATCACTTATGGAGGGAATGTAAAAACCGCTACACTTGAACTGAATTGCAAAACAGAACAGAGTCACACGTTTAGGAAACACACTATGGCTGCTGAACGGGAAAGGTGAGGTGGGGTGATGCATAAAACAAGGGTTTCAAATTAGCTCCGATACCGTTCCATAAACCCAATATGTAAGAGACAAGACCTATTCCTTTTTCAGTGAACTGGACTCAACACCCCCTATTCACCGCACAAGAATATATCTGACTAGTAAGAATCTTCAAACCTATGTATTGATATCTCTCTGTAAGTGAGTCAAGGGGGTGTAAAGCGGCATAAACACAGCCGTGAAAAGCAGCTAAACCCCATTATAAAAATAAATTACTTTTCAAAACCCGTGAAACA